>NC_043998.1:27982235-28097235 GCF_902150065.1 Myripristis murdjan
GTCGTATTTCAACGTGATGACGTGCACACCGGGGGCAATCGTGCTTGGGCGCGTTTGGGCTTTAGGTAATGTGAGTGCAGGCCAGCCGGGGACTGGGGAGGGGGGGATTTTGGCTTTAGCACGATACGGACTCAAACTTGCCAATGTGAGTGGGCCCTGAGAGGCATTTTGGATCTGGAACAACTAAGAGGAAAAAAAATCAAAACAAGAGGAAGCTCATGCTTCACGTGAAGGTGGGTGTGTTGTGGAAATAAATGTAAAACTTTGTGGCGCCGCATAAACACCTCAGCTGCTCCTCATGATGAGACAGAAGAGAGACGACTAAGTCTCTGAGGCCTGGAGGTGACATTTCCCAGCAGCCCTCTTACCTTTTCTTGAATGTCTTGTTAATGCATTTGTCTGCATTCCCCTCTGTGGAGGAGGAGCTCCAAAAGTCCTGGTTTAGTTCAATCAGTTTAATTTTAATATCTTTGTCTTCATCATCTTCTAAGTTCTAAGTCTAAGTAATTTTCTTAAAACAAGACATGAAAAAATGCCTGCCAATGTGGTGAAAAGCATACAGCGCCCCCTGGGGTCAACTGAGGAAAGACAGAGATGCACGTGTAAATCTGTTCTCTCGCATTAGAAATCTGTGTGTACAGTTTACAAACTGTTCTCTCAGATTGATAATGCGTTCCCTTGGATTATGAATCCGTGTCCACAGATTAGCCCTTGAAGTCGACGCGAGGAGGACGCGGTCTGAGAGCGCGCTCCGTCTGAGTGGTCCGCCCCGTTTCATTCATTTCATTTCATATCTAAATTTGCTTAAATGTCAATCAACAGTTTGCTCGTCATGCGGGCAGATTTTGTGTTTTAGCTTGAGTCAGGAAAAAGCAGATGTGAAGGTGAAAGTGGTTTCTCTGCTGCTGGACTCTGAGCAGTTTGCTGTTTGGTGTCTCGCTGCAGGACGACGAGCCAAAGCAGGCGAGGCCTCTCTTCAGGTCAGCTTGACTTGGCGCTGCGTGGACGTTTATGTAACTGTTTTTATTAACTGAGAGGATAAAAATATCATGTGGGAATCCAGCAGAGAACAGAAGATCCATAATGACAATATTTGTAAAAGCCGGCGGGGACTTGAGCTCATGACTGACAGCCGACATTAAACTAGGCGATGGTTGTTTTTAATTACAGAAAGGAAGTGAAATCCTCGCCGGATTAACTGAGACTCTTTCACACACGCTGGATTTTACACAGATTGAGTTATAAAGTTCAGTTGTTTGGGGCAGAATGCTAAAGAGCAGCTGAGAGAGATTTCTAACAAACACCTGAGAACAAACTGCAAAGAAACCCGTCCCACCTTCAGGTTCAGGTTTATTTACCCTGCAGCAGTCCAGGGGCCCGTTCTGGAAAAGAAAAAAGGGGGCCAGGGGCCGCCGGATAAAACGAGACATTATGGACGTCTTTCATTTCAAAATGTGAGAATCCCAGACCTTCATCCTGCTGAGAGGAACAGCAGCAGTCCCGTCTGTCCCACTGAAACCAGTGAAACCATCAAATTAAACTTCAACTAAATCACACAGACAAGAAAACCATTTGTGAAAAAATAAATCATAAACTCAGTGAAAAACAGTAAAAACTGCAAAAATACCAGAAATGATAAGAAATTTAAAAAAACAAAAAAAACAATAACAAGAAGACAAAGAAAGACAGGACAATGATTGTAAAATTAGATAAAAAAAAAAAAAAAAAGAAAGAAAAAGAAAAAATATGACCAGCAAAAATATTTGCGATGACAATGGCTGTATATTTACAATTAACAAAATAATTCAACCAAAAAATGAAAAATAAAATGGACTGAAGTGAGTTTTGTTTGGATGGTGAAAAACAACCCTTTCAGAATAAAAGGGCTTCACAGTTGGCCTGGTTTTTCTGTCAGGATGATTTTATTGTGGTCGTCTGGATGTGAGACAGTTTCAGGAGTTTGGGGCTTAAAAAATCTGTTAAAGCTTCTTCTTCTCTCTGTTCTCTGTTTTTAAATTCACCCCCTCGTCACATGAACTGCAAAACCTTTGATTCCCTCTTCTTTACATCCTCCTGTTGTTTTAGTTACTTCAAAGTAAAAGTTTCCTGACAGCCTGACCTCCTGCTGTCACCAAGCACAAAGCCGAGACACGAAACTTCAAACTTCAACACATTTACAAAACAGTGAAAAGACATTTCAACCCGCTGAGAGAGATTTCTCAGAACTAAAACATATTTGTGACACGTCACCGTTATTCCTGACAGAAATATTTTGAGGACGTGAAGACGTTCCTGCGTCAAACTGAGGACGTTTGACGAATGTGAGATTTCACTGATCTGATCTCGTTTTCACTCTGACGGGGATCACATGGGCTCGTCAGACGCCATCAGGCAGGATGTCCCGTGTTTCCTGTTTCCTGCAGCGGCGGGTGGGGGGTTGGCGGTGGCGGTGGCGTCTCCATCTTGTCTCCGTCGACCCTCTGAAACGCCTCGAGGATGGATTCTCGTTTCTGGGCGCTGAGTCAGCACGGAGACGCCGGAGGAGGAAGTGAAAGCTGGCGAGACGTCACCTGGTCCGGACAGACAGGAAGTCCCAACACGAGCCTCGGTGCCAGGAAACACATTGATGGTGTTCCCTGGCAGCTGTTTCCAGTCGCTCTGGCACAGAGTTTGAAACATGGCTCATTTTGTCAGAAGTCTTACGACACTTCTCAGAACCAAACAGCCACGTGGCAAAACGCCTCATCCAAGCTGCAAAATGAAGCACCGCATTTCAAAACTATATCCACACTTCAAAAACACAGAAGGCCAAACTCTAACCCTTCATATCGTTTTTTTCTGTTGGTTGTGGTTAAAACGGCTACTGCAAGTTAAATTCTTTACTGTGTAGAACTTGTGCTTGTAAATCCAGTTAATTGTAAATATTGTGAATATATGGAACAATGCATGGAAGGGCGCAAGGGAGTAATTTTGTCTAGAGCACCAACATAGGTAGACCGGCCCTGTGTACAGAACAAAATTACACAAAAAAAGGAAAAACAGGAAGGAACATTTCGGCTGCACCTCGTCGCCTAGATGGGTCCTGAACCAGACGTTGTTGGAGGGCAGCAAACCGGTTTTGGGCCCCGGCTGCACGACGGAGCTGACACTGTCCCGTTCTGCAACACACCTGCGCTCCTGTGCGTCACCCACGGGGTCTGCTGCCCCAAAATGTGGTGCAGACTGTCCAGAAATGTGAGAATACATACACAATACATCTTGGCATATTCCCGTGTTTCGGCATATTCCACGCTCATATGTAATGCAACACTCAACCTGCGGGGGGCAGCAGTGCACCTATAGGCGTCTGCTCTGCAGGAAATACAGAAGAAGAAGAAGAAGCCGATATCCTCCATGATATTTTCAGTCTCTGATCAGCTGAAGGCGGACTGCAGGCTCCTGGCTCTGGCTGCTGTTCGCCATGTCGTTCTCCCCGCTTGCAGTAACCATAGCAACAAAGACGCCCCAGGATTCCTTGCGAGTCGAGCATGTGCAGACGTGACTGAATATTCCGGTTTGGGACATTTTCCGACTAAGACGTTTACATGGCACAATATTCCGGTTGGAACAGGCACATGCCAGGAGTCTGATCTCCAACCGGAATATGACCTTAGTTGGGTTTGGCGTGTTTACATGACTCGTGTGCAACCGGAATATTGCAGATATTCTGAATCATACAGGAATATGGTGTGCATATAAACGCGCTCAGTGTTGTATTCCCACCACGGTGAACAGGAACATCCACAGCGGCTCTGTGACCTGATCTGGGAGCTTCATGTGCGCTCGGGGAACACAGAGGAGAGGCTGACTTGCTGGTTGTTGCTGAAAACTGCAGTATCTTTTATGATGTGGCTTTGAATCTCTCGCAGGCTTGTTGAATTATTTGCCAAAACCAAGTTCACAACCGCTGCTTCCTGTGCCACGCTGAACACCGGACCCCTTCCACGCTGAACACCGGACCCCTTCCACCACGTCGGTGCTGTCTTTGAGTCCTTTAGACCAGGGTTCCCCAACTCAGTCCTCCAGGCCCCCCTGTCCTGCAGGTTTTGGTTCCAGCTCTGCTCTTGCACACCTGACCCAGGTAAGGCCCACACATCTTCCTGTACACCCTGTTCAGGTAGATCTGCTTCAACCAATCAGCATGAAGCCCTTAAATGGATCAGCTGAAACCCTAACCTGCAGGACAGGCGGTCCTGGAGGACTGAGTTTAGACAAACCAAACACACGGTACATACCTGGCCAGTGTGGCCTGAAGACCTTTATCCTCCTACGGCACATCGTGCAGGATTCTTGCACAGCTGCAGAATGCATTCATGAGGTCAACAGTGGATGTGCACATGACTGTGATCGGTGTCCTGAGTCACTGTGTGCAGAGAGAACTGAAGTTTGGTCTGAACCCGTCAGTGTGCTCACCTGGTTAGACACGACATGCAAACACATTCTGACCCACTAAAACACGTTTTGCACTGGGATGCTCTTGTGTTGCACAGTGATGAGCACAGGTAGCAAAAATTAGACACAACTAAAGCACAGGTGTCACAGCTTAACCCTCCTGTTATTTTCAAATTTACAAACAGCTTTTCTGTTTGGGCTCAGTTTGACTCCAGCAGTTTAAACCTCCACAAAATTATTAGAACTAAAATTGTTACCAAAGTTTATGTGTCGGTACTTTAAGTTCAGCCCTTTAAATAAAACATAACTCCTCCACCCCCACTTATACATCCAATATTCCTATTACGCCACTGTGGAAGAATATGCAAATCACCTAATATAAATAAAAATATAAATTTTTGGTGTTTTAATGGCTTTATATTATTTCTAAGTACAGATTTTTGTTCTTTATAACTGATGTATACAAAGTGTGTGCAGGACATTGAAAACATATCATCATGTCAATTTCATGTTTACCTGGTAGTACCCATTACATTAGGACAACTCATTAAATATGAAGCAAAAAAAAAATGATGTTAATCATTTATTTAGAGACGTTAAACATTGAATGGGGTCAAATTGACCCCAAACATAACTGGAGGGTTAAACACGACGACTCCAAACCGATCGTGGCTACCGATGCCAGGAAACCAAGGCGGCGTCTCTGACCCGTCACCTGTGAGCGGTAAACATGTCTTGTGGTGTGTAACGATGACTCAGTCGTGTTTCTGTCAAAGGTTTGATGTGACGGCGTCGGCTGGCTTGGGGCACAGATGGAAGTGTTTTGAGAGGATTATTTGGTTTGGCAGGGAGTCGGCGGTTTGGTGAATGTTGTCTGAGATTTGGGTTTTGTGTTTCTAGTGTTGGGAAAAGCCTGGAGGATGTCAAGAAATGTGTTCAGGCCACTGAGAGATGGAGCTTGCATCATAAAGATGGTGCAATACAGCTCAGAACCTGCAATTTCGCTGGAACTACATGTAGTGCAATGACAATAAAGGCTATTCTATTCTATTCTATTCTATTCTTTTCTATTCTATCTGGGTGCGGTGTTTGGAGAGGCAGTGAACTGGTCAGACGCATGACTTGGCGTCAGATTGCTGCGTCTTATCTGCGTCTTATCGTCTCACCTGGCGCTCGGTGCGACAGGTGAGCAGCAGGAAACGTGTTCAGAGCCTTGAGGCTGGAATGTTTACGTGTCATTTCTGTGTGCCAGCAATCGGAAAAAAACTTTAACTGGAACTTAACTATAAGCATGTATCTGTCTGACTATCTATCTAATTCTCTATCTATACTAGTGTTGCAAAGGGGTGGAAAGTTTCCAGTAAATTTCCCGGAAAGTTTCCGAAGATTCCCATGGGAATTTTCGCTCTGGAATATTGGAAATTTTCAGAAGATTTTTGCTGTCACTTTTTTTCAATTTTTCCGAAAATTCCCGGGAAAATTCGGCTCGGGAATTTGGGGAATTTTCATTTTTTTTCTTGTCATCAATTTGAATGAGGTTTTTAAAAAGTTTTCATGGAAGTTTAAGCTTGGGAATTTTGGAAATTTCGTTTTTGTTGTTGTTAACTTAAGGTGAATGGGGCAAAAATAAACAATAATCAATAAAATGAATGTCAACATCAATATCACCATTTTGGAAATGGAAACCCTAAAGTCCTGAACTCAGGACTCACCTCTAACCCAAAGGCCACAATGCCAGCAAACTGTAAAATCATCATCCCCATACCCCAGTGTGTGAAATAAAACTTCAATATAAACAGTCAACTTTGCATTTTAATGGGTAATTTGAACCACTTAATATGCACACCTTAACAATAGTAGCCTACTGCACACAGTCCAATGCCTGAATTAACACAGTTTGACTCAGCTCAAAATTCCCACAAAATTCCTGTTTATTCCCATTAATTCCCGTTAATTTACAAAAATTCCCATGGAAATTTTCCAACTTTGAAAATTCCGGGAATTTTGCTGATTTTGCTTGATATTTTTATATAAACTTTTTTTTAAAAAAAAAATTCAGTTTTACTACCTTCCTAATGTTTTGCTGATTTTTTATAGTTTTTCTTTTTTTTTAATTTTGTTTTTAAACCGTTTTTGGGGTGGTTTTGGTGATTTTCTTGTAAATTTGGACTCGTTTCTTGCTCCTTGATGATCAGGGCTCCAGATAAACCAGGTGCTGGATCTCCATGACAACGCTCGTTTGATCTCCATGACAACGCTGCAGGGGGCGTGGCTGTGATGAAGAGGCAATGAGCCAAGCAGCTCAGACCAAAACACAAATAAAATGATTTAAAAAAAAAAAACTGCAACAACCAGAAAAATAGTCTTTAACATTCCAGATGTGAGCTGAGAGAGGTAAGGCGTGCTCCTATTGGCCCGCCTGGATCTGTGAGCGCCACCTGCTGGACAGGAGAACTGCTGTTACTCTGATCCAGACCGGCCAATAGAAAGGTGCCTCACAAACTGTCAGCGTAAGCCCCGCCCACCAGGTTCACCTCACCAGAAAGCGAAAGTTTGGGATTTTCATTTTAATCACAAATTTATTTCACTCGCAATAAAACATTTTTTATTACAGTGTCAAGTTTTTATTTTCAAATCTGTTCCCTTACGTTTCTGCAGCCCTGCTGTTCAGCTGTGTGTGTGTGTGTGTGTGTGTGTGTCTGTGTGTGTGTGTGTGTGTGTGTGTGTGTGTGTGTGTGTGTGTGTGTGTGTGTGTAAATGTGTAGTCACAGTACACTCAGGCATCTGTATTTTATTTTTATCGAAGTGTTTCTGGATGTGTTTGCACATGTGGAGTGTGTGTGTGTGTGTCTTTGTGTCTCTGTGTGCATTTGTGTGTGTGTGCATGTGTGACTGTGATTATTTGTTCATGCATGTGTGCGTGCGTGCGTGCGTGTGCGTGTGTTTAGGATTTGCCACAATTCCAGTAAGTTGCTTCTTTTGCTGCCAGTTCCCATCTGACTGTTTGGCCCATGGCTTTACAACCCTCAACCCCCCTTCTGCACACACACACACACACACATGAATGTGAGTGCAGGGACTGTGACACACACACACACACACACACACACACACACGCACAACAATGTAACTTATCTAATCGCATGTGAACGGAGCTCTTTGCTCTCATAGTCTCAATGTTTCTCTTTTTTCAGGGGTTTTATCCTGTTGTTTTCTCAGTGTGTGTATGTGTGTGTGTGTGTGAGAGAGAGAGAGACGTAAGACCTGTTAACTGGGGATGACTTGTCCAACTGGGGACAAAACCATATCCCCATTCGGAAAAACATGATTTTTTGGGTCAGCAGTTATGGTTGGGGTCTCCAGCCTCCAGGAAATGAATGTAAGTCAAAGTGACGTCCCCTAAAGTGAACGAAGTAAATGTGTGTGTGTGTGTGTGTGTGTGTGTGTGTGTGTGTGTGTGTGTGTGTGCGTGCGTGTGTGTGTGTGTCAGTTTCTACCAGTCCCAGTATTCACACACTCTTTAGAAATGCCAAACATGGCTGCTTGGGTTGAATTTTGCCATTTTGCCTGCAGGAGCTACAGATTTCACAGCTCAAAGTCAGAATGTGAGTTTGTGGTTGAAGCAGCCGCCTTCTAATGTTCAAAGTCCTCAACATCCAGAAACCACACAGCTGATGATTGGCTGTGGAAAGAAAAACATTTCCCCAGGGACTATTTTCCCTGGCGGAGGAGGAGGAGGAGGAGGAGGAGGAGGAGGAGGAGGGAGCGTTTCAGTGTGAAAAAGTCCTGAAAAGCCAACAGTGCTGCTGCTTTTAGGAAAACTCATGTGGAGGACTTTATTGGGCTGATGGAAAACTGGAGTGAAGAAAGTGTGAAGGCTCTGAAAGTTCATGTTCATATCGTAGTGGAATGAATGGAGGAAAGGGAGGAGGAGTGATGTGGCAGCTCTGAAAGCCCACTGCTCGCTCTGGGAGGAGAGCAGAGGAACGTTCTGGAGATCCTGACGTTTTGCCGTTTGAGTGTCCAACAGAGTTCAGCTTGTAAAGACGCTCAAACCAAACCTGTCTGCCCTTTTTTTTTTTTGTTTTTTTAAGAAAAAGATCTGCATCAGCTTTGAGGGGACGATGAGGATGATGTTTCAGATCTTTGTTTTAAACGCCGCTGGACCCTGGCACTGTGTGAGTTTTCCACACAGTGCAGCCAGGCAATGCAAAGATGGGAATAAACATAAATTCACGCCAGGCGATGCAGAATTTGTGACACAAAATTCAAGTCATTCGTATATTTCACGAGTTAAGACTTTTCAGCTCAAGAGAAAAATTTGTGCCACATTCACGGAAGTCTGTGAGCCAAAAATTAATTTGGCGTTTGGCCTGAATGCACCGTCAGAAGGGATTTGTTTTACAAGACCAAAGTAAGAAAAAGTCAAAAGTAATTTTTGTTTTAGAGAATCTATATAGAATATTCAGCAAACAAAAACAAAACAAAAAAACAATGCCTATAAAAAGTATTCACCCCCCTTGGATGTTTTCCCTTTTTATTGCTTTTAGAAATTAAATCAAGGTCAATATAATTTGACGTTTTTGACAAGAATTTACCAAAAACATCTCTTTAATGTCAAAGTGAAAACAGATTTTTACAAAGTAATGCCAGTTAATTAAAAATATGTAATGTAAAATAAATGATTGCATAAATATTCACCCACTCATTTTTTGCCAAAAAGCCAAATTGTATTGATCATGATTTCATTTATAAAAGCAATAAAAGGGGAAATAATCCGAGGAATATATTTTATAGGCAGTGTAATAACACTGAAACATAATGTACTGTATTCAGAACTATCCAAAATATATAAGTATGTAAAAATCATGAGCTTTCTGACAAAAAACAAAACCATCTTCATCTTCTAAAAGAAAACAAGTCAGTTTCATTTTCACGTTCATGTTTTATATCGCTGGGACATTTTCTGATATCCAACCTGACATATCTGGACGTGATCTCGTCTCTGATTGGCCAGTAGAACCCACACACACGCACACACGCACACACCCACACACCCGCACACACGCACATGCAGTTAGAGCGTCTTCCACAGAAATGGGTTAATCAGCCGTCAGCCTGTCACAGCTGACTTGCGACAGTTACACGTCTTTAAATGACTCATGACTTTTATTGTGATAATCCACCGTGGCGGAGGACGAGGCTGCAGGTCTGAACCGGCCGGCCGACTCCTCCAGCCCAGACCTGCAGCTGCCGAGGACAAACACACACACACACACACACACACACACACACACAAGCTGTGACGACGCCTGATGTGCAGTTCTGATACTTTTATTTTTATGGAATAATTTGGTCACTGACAAGCTGCAGCTTGTTAGCTTGTTAGTTTGTTTCTTAAATTATTTTTTTCTAAGTAGAAACAAGGCAAAGCAACATTCTTGTTAGTTTAAACAGGCTCATGCACTGACAGCCTTCATCCTTCATCATCATCATCATCAGGTCATGTTAGGCTAATTCTGCCAATGCCAACTCGACTAGTGTTAATACTGCTAACGTTTACTCTGCTAACATTAACTCTGCTAACGTTGACTCTGTTCACTTTACATGCTACAAGTTTATTTGCATTTGCCTGAAAAACGAATTCTAACAGCCATGAAGGGGTTAAACCAGCGTACATGAACCCTTCATGGAAGGAATGGACAGATGTGGGAGCTGAGGACAAAAACAGGAGAACAACGAGATCATACATGAAGACAGACAGCCTGTTTCCCTGTGGAATGGAGAGGTTCCTGTGTGGAGAACCTGCAGACGTTCAGTCAGGCGCTCGGAGCCGCTCATCCTGCACAGCCCGGCCCGGCGTGGTCTCGTTCGGCCTGAGCCTCACCTGAGCCTCACCTGAGCCTCACCTGAACACCAACTCACAGCGGCGAGAACACCTGTAGGAACGTCCTGTCAACCGGAAGTAAAGACGGACCTCGGGTTGTTGGACGCATCGCTCCTCGTGCTGCCGAGGTGAAAGACAGACCGCCTGCTCTCCTTCACATCGGCTGCATTTGTAAGGACCTTTATTCTGAAAGGGAGTCGTAACTATTACCAAATAACTACATGAATAAATAAATAAATGTGACTTTTTGCACACATTTTTAAATTTTGTCCTGGAGAATTCTGCATTTCATCTCATCTCACAGTGGCCAGTTTTGCAGAAATATGAGGCAATTACATTTCTGATTGCACATGGATGCTCATGCCATGAAATTCATATCTACATACCCCATCACGGTGAGTCAAGCTGACTCATCTGTAGTTGGGTAAGAGACAACATGGCCTCAAGCTGCCACCTACATAAACTAACTCATGACCGCTCATCATCTGCAGCCGAAAGTGGAAAAGCACTCGGAAAGCACGAAGTTGCACAAACACCCTGACACACACCGAGTGGACTGAAGGTTTGCTGGTGATTCAAGTACAAACCACCTGGGAAAAGTTCAGGTTTACTCAACACACACACTGAGAAAACACTCACACTCACACACACACACATTGCATCAGAGATGGGTTGTGAAGCAACAGGTGACACTCCAGCAGGTGAAGCTCCAGCAGGTGAAGATCCTGCAGGTGAAGATCCTGCATAGCTACCATCGTAGCTCCACTGGTCGTTAACACTCCACATCACATTCACAACTCCATAGACTTGACAAACAAGATTCGAGGCTTGAAACTGGACCCAGAGGAAACCATGGTGTCCTATGATGTGACATCAGTGTTTACGTGCGTCCCTACTCGGGAGGCAGTTGAAGCTGTAAGGAAACTGCTGCACGGTAACACCCTGGGAAACAGAGCCAACCTCAGCCCTGACCAGATCTGTCGGCTACTGGCCTTCTGCCTCAACACCACCCATGTCCAATACAACAGGGACTTTTACAGGCTGAAGCTTGGCTCTGCCATGGGCTCACCAGTTTCTTCCATGGTGGCCAACCTCTACATGGAAGAAGTGGAAAACAGAGCCCTGACCTCTTTCAGAGGGACAACACCAAGCCACTGGTTCAGGTACGTGGATGACACATGGGTCACCATCAAAGCTCAGGAAGTGCAAGCCCTCACAGAACACATCAACTCTGTGGACAACAACATCGAGTTCCCAGGAGAAGACACCAAGAACAACAGCCTGGCCTTTCTGGACTGCAAGAAGAGGACAGGAGTCTTCAGGACAGGAGTGACCAGAACCCTGCAACACTGGGCAGAGAACATACCATCGTGTGCACAGTCCCAGGAAAAGGAGAAGAAACACCTGAGGAATGCACTGCAAGCTCGTGGATATCCTAAATGGACTTTTGTGAAAACAGCCACAAAATCCAGGAAGAAAGATAACGCCACGGAAGGGGAAGAAAAGAAGCCCAGATGCAACAACATCGTCATGCCGTATGTGGCTGAAGTGTTGGAGAAACTCAAGAGGATCTTTAACAAACACCACACCCCTGTGTTTTTCAAACCCAGTAACACGTTCAGACAGAAACTGGTCCACCCTAAAGACCGCACTAAACACAGCCACTAAACAGACGCATGGCCCGACACAGGAGGGCCAACTCCTCAGGCAGGGACTCTGTGGTCTACCTACACCTGAAGGACAAGGCGCACACCTTTAAGGGCCATAATGTCCATATTCTGGACAGAGAGGGCAGCTGGTTGGAAAAAGACCAAACCACCAGTCATCAGAGGAGGAGGCCTCAGACACCACCTACCCTCCATCTACCTCCCAGGAGACTGAAACACCAACCACACCTGACGTCATGTGACAGCGGTCACCCACACCTGGCACCAGGTGACTCCAACCACTCCCGATGATGATGGTTAACACCCTGGAGCTCCTGCATATCAGTGGTATCAGTGTCCCTGACAACGAACCCACACAGGTTAAACACCTGGGATTCCCTGCCAGTCAGTCGGAACTGAAGAAGCTTCTCGGAGGAGAAGCGAAACGTCTTCAAGAAAACCTGCTAGAATGTCCAGTCGACCTTGTTTTTAACTTTACCTGCAAGTAGGCAGAATGGTAGAAACATTTATATCAGATATTCTGCCTCTTATGAACACCATGAAGTCAGGACCTTCTTTAGGATTTTTCAAAGATTTCTAACTGTGAAATATAACATGAACAAAAGAAAAATAAGAAAGGGTTTTAAAAAGTTTTTTTTTTTTTTAATTATTATTATTATTTATTTATTAGTATCTTCTGGAGCCATGTTGAATTTCGTGAGGCTGTTTTCCAGTGGTTGCAGTGGTTTTTCCCTGGAAGTCTGGCAGGCAGAAGATAATTCACTGTGTTCGTCTGGAAACTGTTTAGACGTGGGACCCAAACATGACTCCACCTGCCCTCATGTTGCTCTGCACAGGTGAACCAGACACCGACTGAAACATCTCAGACACACACAAACACACACACACACACACACACACGCACACACACACACACACACACACACACACACACACTGTCCAGCCAGCAGAGTGAAACAGCAAGTGGACAGTGACATGAGGAAGAGGAAGTGAGCGGCTTGATGGTTTCGGGGGAAGTCCAAACATCCTGATGAAGTCACTTTGCTGTTTGAGCCTCGAAACACAAACTTTCTTCACATTTAACCCTCAAACGTGGGTGGGCGTCATGAGCTCTCGTGTTTTAAATATCTGTGAAAATCTTCTGAACGCAGCTGATTTCTTTAAAGAAAAAAGAAAAAAGAAAAACAAATGGGCGAAAACTCAACTGATGACCTGGAAATTTGCAAGATATTGAAAAAAAGTTACAGCAAAATAATCTAAAACTGAATAAATAAATGAAAGAAAGAAAAAGAGAAAAGAAAAGAAAAAAGAACATGACCTGAGAATCAGCTAAAAAAACGACAAAACAAAGAAATGGAAATAGAGAAAATGACGTTGAACATCACAAAAGAAACAAAAACAAAACAAAAAAAGTGAATTATTTGAAATTGATGAAAAACAAAACAAAACAAAAAAAAAACCCAGGGAAAATCCAGAATCCCACAAAACTATATTTATTATTACTATAATTATATATTTAAATTTATGAAACAGGGAAACTATATTTTTTGACAAATTGTCATGACATTTTCTTTTTTTTCCTTTCTTTTCTTCTTTCCAGGACTTCTTTTGTCTGATAAATTTCCGGCCATTTCCTCGTTTATTTATTTGTTTATTTACTGAGTTAGTCAGTTGACCTGGCTCGTCCAATCACAGCGCAGCGTTTTCCGTCTCTGACTCGTGAAATTTTTGTATTGAAGCGGATTAATCCTTTAAACTTGAACTGCAGATGCACATTAAAATAAAACCATGAATGTTGTTGATGAGAGTGTGACACCTGAGTTTAATACAAAACACTCATTAACCATTAGAATCATCAGACATATTATTAATGTCTTCCCTGTGAGACGCAACATTTACAGTAAACACAGTGTGTGTGTGTGTCTGTGTCTGTCTGTGTGTGTGTGTGTGTGTGTGTGTGTGTGTGTGTCTGTGTCTGTGAGAGAGAGAGAGGTAAAGGTCCACGCCTTTTCCTAAGAATTTCTCTGCTTTGAAGATTTTTTTTTTTTATAACCAATTTAAAAAAAAAAAGAAAAAGAAAGAAAAAAAACCCTGATAAAGCATCTGGACATTGAATGTTCCATTAACACAAAATATTATCATTGTTAATAATAATAAAGCTAATGTTAATAATGATAATGATTATATTGCAGGTAAATGAAAAGCCAGTAAAAACCCCAGGAGGCTGCGTGACGCACGTCAGTTAACCCTTTAACACCTGAACACACTGACTGACAGACTGACAGATAGATAGAAGGATAGATGGATAGACAGGTGGAGGAGGAAATTATGAGAAAATATATTTTAAAAACTAGTAAAAAATTAAAAACTTTACGTATAATAATTAGAATTACATATAAAAACATCATAAAAGACATAAATTAATCTGCCAAAACAAATGTAAAAACTGCCACAAAGTTATTTTAACAAATTATACAATACACACACACACACACACACACACACACACACACACACACACACAATTTAAAAACAAAAAACAAAATAACTAAAACAAATAACTAAATAAATACATTTATTCATTTTCCAAACCGCTTATCCTCACAAGGGTTGCGGGGTAAATAAAGACATACATTTATGTGAGAAAATATTATTATAAACTAAACTCTATTATAATTATAATACTTATACATTTTGAGTGACATTGTGTGTGTGTGTGTGTGTGTGTGTGTGTGTGTGTGTGTGTGTGTGTGTGTGTGTGTGGTATGTACAATAGCAGAGGCATGAGTCAGGTCATCAGGAAATGTCCTCCAGCTGAGGTGTTTTCCCTGGAAAACACACACACACACACACAGGACAGAGTGAGTGTGTGTGTGTGTGTGTTCCTGAAGGACAGAGCGGGAAGTGACTTGGGAAAAGGTTCCTGGACACGCTCGTCATGAAGGAAAAGGACATTTCGTTGCAAAGCTACAACACCAGACGCACACACACACACACACACAAACACACACACACACACACACACACACACAAATCTAACAGAAAGTGTCGGTGATGTCATGAAAGTCAAACCGATCAAACATTAAACCAAATGGAGGCGTGACGTGTCGTCAGGCTGAACGAAAGCTTCGTTTTATGAGACGAGAGCAATAAAGTTTATTCAAACAGGCGTCACCGCGTGCAAAGTACAATCACAGTTACCATGGAAACACATCAGCACAAGCCGGCAGAGGAAAAGTGTTTTTCCTGGTGGACACAGGCTGGAGACACAGCTGATCACCAGGCCTAAACAGCCTTTCAGAATAAAAGACATGACTGTTTTACCTGTGAAGCTGCTGAGGCTCCTGCTGTCACTCTGCAACACCCCGCTTTTATTTTGAAAGAACTCTTCAACCTGTCAGCAGCCGGCGGGTGTTCTGCGCCCGGAGAGAAAGTCAAACCACACAAGATCAATGAGATAAACAGGACAAATGAAAGATCAGGCCTCAAGACTGCGGCTGGTCGGGGTCAGAGGTCACTATCAGACTCCCTAAATAGATAAATAGATAGATAGATAGATAGATAGATAGATACTTTATTGATCCCAAACTGGGAAGTTCTTATGTTACAGCAGCAATGGAAACATAAAATAAACTTAAATAGATAAAAAAGGAAAAATATATACAATAAAGACTATATACAGTAAATACAGTAAAAAAATATAAACATCAAACAGTATGAAAACATACAGATGGTAAATATGAAATGGTCAAAAAGTCCTTTCAGAATAAAAGACATCACTGTCTTACATCTGAGGCTGATGATGTGTTGCAGTTTTCCTGACAGAATAAAGTCACAGTGATTCCACATGAAAAGCAGAGCAACAAATATCCGTAACATTAAAATATAATAATAATAATAATAATAATAATAATAAAAAACTAGTGAAGCTGAAAATTCTGCTGACAGGAAATAAAACTCTATAAATATACAACTGGGACTGTGTGTGTGTGTGTGTGTGTGTGTGTTTTAAAGACCGTCCCGTTCGGCGTCTCTCCAGTGAAACGTTGGTTCCGAGCTGCTGGGATGTTCGGTTCTGGCCGATTTATTTTGGGGCGTTTTTTTTTTCCTTCAGCGTTCAGCGTCGTTTCGGGCCATTTTCAGTAACTGTTTGTTTAAGTCTACAGTTTCATTCACAGTAGACCTTTCAGTGTAAAAGCACAGAATGAATGAACTTGGACTCACTTCTAAAGGCCCTGACACCTCTTTTGTTTGTTTTGTTAGGAGTTGTTGTTGTTGTTGTTGTTGTTTAAGATCAGAAATCACAGACTGTCCCTTTAAACGTGTCTGGTCCTCAAAACTCTGTTCATATAGAAACACATTAATATCAGTCACTGAAATCTAAACCAAGTCGCCTGCACACCTCACAAGAACAAACCAGGAGTGTGTGTGTGTGTGTGTGTGTGAGTGTGTGTGTGTGTGTGTGTGTGTGTGTGTGTGTGTGTGATATCTACTGTACACACTCCTCGTGTTAGTGAT
This sequence comes from Myripristis murdjan, assembly GCF_902150065.1. Taxonomy (NCBI): domain Eukaryota; kingdom Metazoa; phylum Chordata; class Actinopteri; order Holocentriformes; family Holocentridae; genus Myripristis; species Myripristis murdjan. The sequence goes on from NC_043998.1 coordinate 27,998,739, forward strand.
TTGTTCCACCTTCACAATAGAAAAATAAGTGTAAATCCAGCAGGGAGTTGACTCTGATGGTAAACGTGTGTGTGTGTGTGTGTGTGTGTGCGTGTTCAGAGGAACTCTGATTAAGGTTTTACAGTTTGATGGGGGGGGCGGGGGTGACTCAGTGGCACCTCGGCGTTCAATAAGACAGCGCCTCACGATAGGAAGTCTCTTTTCTTCTGTAGAACAATGTTCCTGTGTAATACAGAAAACACACACACACACACACACACACACACACACACACACACACACACACACACAGTTAACAGTGTCTCTGTATTGTATAAATGTCAGATGTTGGTCAGTGATTTATAACTTATTTCACTTCATTCCTGCCACAAATTAATCATCACATCAGAGAGGAACGCTCGTTTCTCCTGCAGAGTTCAGATTCTGGGGACTGGACTGAGTCAGCCTGTTCGCTTGGTGCTTTTTTTAATTTATTTTTTTATTTTTTTCATTTTTTTGTCATCTCTAAATTTTTCGGTGAAAGACTCTGGGTTGAACTTTGTTTCTGGTTGCTCCTCATCATTTTAGAACATCATGAAGAAAACATCCCATCTGACAAATTTACTGTTTCTGAAAAGTAAAAAGTAAAAACTAAAAAGTATTGTGAATGAGCTCCACTTTCACTGAACCTGAAACCTGAAGCTGATTCACTTGATCCCCTATTAAACTCACACACACTCCATCCTAAATCCAGAGGCATTAATATGGAGTTGGTCCTTTGCAGCAGAACAGCTTCCACTCTTCTGGGAGGCTTTCTGCCAGATGTTGGAGTGTGTCTGTGGGAGTTTCTGCCAGATGTTGGAGTGTCTGTGGGAGTTTCTGCCAGATGTTGGAGTGTCTGTGGGAGTTTCTGCCAGATGTTGGAGTGTCTGTGGGAGTTTGTGCCAGATGTTGGAGTGTCTGTGGGAGTTTTGAGCCTTTGTGAGCTCAGACTCTGATGTTGGACCAGAGGACCCGGCTCCCAGTCTGCGTTCTAGTTGATCCCAAAGGTGTTGGATGGGGTTGAGGTCGGGGCTCTGTGCGGGCCGCTCAACTTCTTCCACACCAAACTCAGCCGGCCACGCCTTTATGGAGCTGCTCTGTGCACTGGGGCTCAGTCATGCTGGGACAGGAAAGGGCCTTCCTTCCCCAAACTGGTCCCACAGAGCTGGAAGCAGAGAATTGTCCAAAATGTGTCGGTGAGCTGAAGCGTTCAGATTTCCCTTCAGTGGAGCTGAGGGGCCGAGGCCGAGCCCAGAAACACCAGCCCACAGCGTGACCCCTCCTCCGGCAAACTGCACAGTCGGCACAATGCGCTCAGGCAGGGAACGTTGTCCTGGAGGCGGGGAACGTTCTCCTGGAGGCAGGGAACGTTCTCCTGGCGTTCCCCAAACCCAGACTCGTCCATCAGATCGCCAGATGGAGAAGCGTGATTGGTCACTCCAGAGAACACGTCTCCACTGCTATGGAGTCCAGTGGTGGCGTGCTTTACACCATTGCACCAATGCATTGCACTTGGTGATGTGAGGCTTGGATGCAGCTGCTCAGCCATGGAAACCCAATCCATGAAGCTCTCTACACACTGTTCCTGAGCTAATCTGAAGATGTGCGTATGTGCCTCAGCATCCGCTGACCCACCTCTGTGATTTTACGTGGCCTAACACTTCGTGGCTGAGTTGCTGTTGTTCCCAATCGCTTCCACTTTGTTATAGAACCACTAACAGCTGACTGTGGAATATTTAGTAGCGAGGAAATTTAATGGCTGAACTTATTGCACAGGTGACATCCAATCACGGTATCACGCTGGAATTCACTGAGCTCCTGAGAGCGACCCATTCTTCCCCAAATGTTTGTACAAGTGATTGGAAGTGATTGGAACACCTGAATTCAATGATTTGGATAGTTGAGTGAATACTTTTGGCAATATACTGTACATGTATATACCCTAAAAAACATAATAATGATTATAATAATAATAACGAAAAAATTTAATTTGGGATTTTGATTCTATGTCGTGAAATTTAGCGCCCCACATGATTCACTTAATGTCTGGTTGACATGAGTTTTTAGTTTCAGACGAACTCGCCTCTCCTCAAACAAAATCTGAGGAACCAGCTGGATCTGCAGGCACAGAAACTGTTTACCTCAGTCATCCATGAATATAAATCAATCAGTCATCTGCAAATATAATTCAATAATCCGCACACATAAATACAAGAGAGCTTGTGTGAAAATAATCTGCTGTTCTGTTTGTTTTAATTAACAGTTTTATCTTTTCTCTGAACATGTGATGGTGTTTCTGTGTGAAGGCAGCAGCTCTGGGTCAAATCAGGGTTACAATAAAAATGTACACACAACATGTACAGTGTGTGTTCATATCGTACAACATGTAGAGGGATGTAAACAGAAGAGTCATGAGAGTCATGAATGAGAGGCGCTGACATTTATTTAACAGTCACAAAACATTTTAACATCGTCACATCTCACTTACAGACTTTATCTTTTAAAAAAAATCAGCTTTTCAGTCACATTCATCTTCACAACAAAACAAAGAAGAAGTTGTGTACTTCCTCTGAAATGTTCAGGGATTTATTGTGAAGGTGGTCACAGTCACAGTCCTCACACTCCTCCGACCTGCACACACACCTTCACTCCTCATTCTGCCTCGCTTTGTTTTTTTCTTTCACATTTTTCTTGTTCCACGTCCTCAAAGTGACCGGAACAAATCCAAACACCTCGTCCAAAATCTGACAGGGTGATTATAGCTGGTCGGGTACCAGGTTAGATACAGGATTACATAAAAACAAATAAATACTGTTCCAGGTATTTAAATGCATTAAAAAAAAACATTGAAACACAAGAAATTTGGTCCAGCTCCCCCAATCTGACTTCTAAATCCATCATTTTAATCGTGTAAATACATTTTTCTTTCTTTTTTTTTTTTTTGGGGCTAATATTGCAATTATTTTGCTCATTTGCCAGTAAATGTTTTCCTCAAGTTTTTGATGGAGGGTCCAGGGACAAATTATTAAACGTTTGGTCACTCTAAAATCTTTTCATAATCAACACACTCTTGCCTTCTGAATCACCCGACACACACTTTCACTCTTCACTCTGATGTCTGTCTCTGTTTTGTTGTTGTTTTTTCTCACATTTTTCACATTTTTCGCATCTCTGCTGCTCATTGGCTCGACTTTCTCCTTTTCCTCCAAAGCAACTAAGAACACAGAAGTGAAATCAGCCCAAAATAAGGTTTCTCTGCTCAGTTTCAGTAAAAGTGATGCAAAAGAGGAAGTCCTGGTGTGAGTCAGACCGCAACTAGCCCGGCTCAGAATAACTGAGGAAACTGTCGCATTTTATATGACCTCATCCAGGAAAACAGCGCCAGCTCAGAAAAAGTAAAAAAATAGATGTATTGGAAGTGCAACTTACATGAAATACTCTCTGGTAATAAACTGATTAGTTAATAAATAAATAATTTATGAATAAATAACACAGTGATTATCATAAATATACATCCATCCACTGGACAGAGTTTGCAGCACTTTGCCAGCTCACTCTTTTAATGTAAAAGATTATTCGGCTTAATAATCTGTGCAGCAGAGCCATAACACAGTATTTAATGTTTATGATGGTTTGACAGATTACTCTCGTGCAGATTACAGATTACAGATTGCTCTGTTCCACTGTGCATTCACACCATCAGCAACAAGTCCCTTCATTGTCAACAAGCGGAGGAGAGGTTGTTTTGTCTGAGTGGAGCAGGCGGAGCGGGTGGGGTTTAGCTGCCAAAAGAGTTTGATCAGCCACAGCATCTGATAACTGTCTTTAGACCACAGCTGACTCATCGGGCCAAAAACCACCCAGACACCCCGAACGCCCTGATCTGCTCAGGTTTCATTCTTTGTGGCTGTGGAAGGTCCCGGCCGCTTCACCGAATCTGTTTGGAAACCTCTCATCACGAGGTCTCCAGTCAGCCTCGCAGGGTCCAGCTGCTACAGTCTCTTCAGAAATGACTTGCCACGATCAGGAAACCACTCAGAACGTCCTCGGGCAGTTCCTGATGCACTCAGAACGTCCTCGGGCAGTTCCTGATGCACTCAGAACGTCCTCGGGCAGTTCCTGATCCACTCAGAACGTCCTGAGCAGGTGACAAACCCTCCAGGTGGGTTCAGTCTTCGTGCCTCTGCAGCGTCCCGGCCAGCCTGTCCCAGTGTGTGAAGTAGGGTGCATAGTTGGACTTGAACTTGAGGTGGTGCAGGTCGTGGTGCGGCGCGCCGCCGTACAGGCCGCCGGGCACCAGGCGGTGCGTGGCCCAGGGCAGGTCGTAGCCGCAGTGGTCCTCCACCGACAGCCAGATGTTCAGCACGTAGAAGGCCATCTCCGTCATCGGGTGGCAGCCCAGGAGGAAGGGGTTGATGGCGGCGAAGAAGCCCAGGCACAGGGTCTCCCAGGCGCCGGAGTACTCGGTGGTGAGGGCGGAGGTGGCGGTGTGGGTGTGGTGCACCTGCAGGGAGAGGAGGGGATTTTTAATGAACCAAATTTGTCGCTGCAAGGAAATAACCGTGACAACAGAAACGTCAGATGTGCCACACATGAACAGGTACAATGTTACAGTCAAATAAATCAAAATAACATAATTTATTGTGTTTAAATGCTGGTGAAAAATTTCAGTAAAAATAATAATGATAATAATAATAATAATAATAATAATAATAATATAACAATAGGGCTTCGCACTGTTCCAGTGCTCGGGCCCTAATTACAGAAATGTTTTCACCAGCGTTTAAACACAATAAATCATGTTATTTTAAACATTACAAATAAAGATTTCTTTGAAATTTCTTTTGCTTATTTTCTGAGGTTGTGGGTGGGTGGGTAATTTTACACATGTTAATTTTAATTTTCTTCATGACACTTTCTCTTTCTACTCTCTTTGGCTTATATCACTTTTAAAATAATAATAATAATAATTTTCTAGTTGCCTTCTTCCCCTTGTTTTTGAAAGAAATCAAGTGAATTTGCTGCAGTTAATTTAAGGGTTAATTTGCTACATCAACATCCAGTTAAATGTAATTAATTTTACAAAGTAAAAGCCTGCAGTCAGCCCCTCACTGCGAGATCACATCAAGACTTATAATATTTCCACAAAATGATAAATGAAAAAAAAAATCAAAACTCTATGACAGCATCATCTGGGAAGATGAAGCTGTGATTCATTAAAGGTTCATGTAAAGTTGCGAAACTTTAAAGATACGCCAAGTTCTTACACTTTATTTTAACTCTATAAAACCTGAACAAATTCACTGGATTTACTTCAGAAACATGGAAGAAGGAGATGAGGTCGAGCTGCTCCTGGGGGGTGAAGCAGGTTAAAGCGGCGCTCACCTTGTGGAAGGTGCGGTACAGCCAGGGCACCTTGTGGTGCAGCAGATGCCAGATAAAATACTGGAAGTCGAACATGAGCAGGCAGGCCAGGACGTCCCACGCCAGGCGGAGCAGCGCCGGCGCCTCGGCCGGCAGCGTCACGGGTCTGCAGTACCAGTGCAGCAGCGTGATGGGGAAGATGTACACGGCGTGGTTGTAGAGGGCCAGCGCCAGGCACCTGCCCATGGTGTCCCAGCTCGCCACGCTGCGCGGCTGGATCTTGTAGCGGCGGATGAAGGCGAGCCGGGAGGAGAGGAGGTCGAGGAGGACGAAGGGCAGGCAGAAGGAGAGGTAGACGCAGAGCGAGAAGAGCACGGGGAAGAAGGGCGAGGCGAGGACGGAGTGCCGAGAGAGGATAAAGTCCCACAGCGCCTGAAGTAACATGATGCTCTTCTTCTTCACTGGTGAAAATCCTCAAGCGCTTCAAGTAAAATCCTGTGTCTGTGTGGAGCTGTTCCTTCTTCTTCTCCCCGTCTGTGTGGCTGTGTGTTGGTGAGCGTGTGTGAGAGTGTGTGAAAGTGTGTGAGCTCTACAAGCATGTCTGAACACTGTGTCTGACGTTGTGGAACCACGTTATATGAGCTCCATCCAGCCCAGATCCCCTCATATGGACTGTTTCCTGTTCTCTTGGCCCGAGCGAGAGACATAGATAAGAGTAGAGAGAGAGAGAGAGAGAGAGAGAGCGAGAGAGAGAGAGAGAGTGAGGTGGGCGGGGGGGCAGAGGTAGAGGCGGGAACGAAAGGAATGTCAATGAAGCTCAAGGCTACACTTTTTTTTTCCATCTTGAGTGACGTATAGGAAACAGAACCAACCTGTTCCTTTAATCAGAAAGACCCACAAGACTTCTGCTGTTCAATTTGAAAAACTCTATTTATATATATGTATGTTATGTATCAAACCTACATGAACACACAAACTGAGAAATAAAAAAAAATACATGGACAGACAGACAGAGAACCTTACAGGACAAAAAGAAATTACAGGACAAAAGTGAGAAAAAGTCGAGAACCAACCTCTTGGTCGGTTCTTCTCAGCGAGTTCTGGATCAGAACCCTCCCGGTGGGTTCTCGACGGGTTCTGGATCAGAATCCTCCCGGTGGGTTCTCAGTCGTTCTGGATCAGAACCCTCCCGGTGGGTTCTCAGTCGCTCTAGATCAGAACCTTCCTGGTGGGTTCTCGCCGGGTTCTGGATCAGTCTTGGTTCCTCTGCAGCGTCCCGGAGCGTGAAGGAGGCACGTAGATGGACTTGAACTTGAAGTGGTGCAGGCATACAGTTGTGTGTGTGTGTGTGTGTGTGTGTGTGTGTGTGTGTGTGTACAGAAACCTGGAAGTTCAGAGCCACACACACCACATGGTGATGAGGCAGCAGCCTGAGCTCAGAGTTCTCGTCGGCTTCCTGCTCGCCGTCTGGATCTTACAGGAACGTCGTTTTTCACCGTCTGACGGCCCGCGTTCTGCAGGAACCACAGCCGGCCGCGGATCAGCGGAACTGGGAACCACGCCGGGCGTCTCGCAGGAGAACCCGGTGTTCCTCAGCCACCCGGTGAAGAGCTCGTCCAGACCACAGCTGATTCAATTCAAAACGTTCATTTAAAACCATCAGTCACACATCATCATAATAATGATCCCCGAGACACTGAGCCCGTGCTGTGAGATGTTCAGGAAACGGCGTAAACGTCAGCGCCGTGCCAACACGTCGACAGCAGCAGGACGACGGGGTTCAATAAGACGATTAAAGACGGATGGCAGGCGGACGTCCCGTAAACACGAGACTTGAGGACGAACTGTAAAGACGGAGTGAAGGTCCAGCCGAGAGGCCTCAGCTACAGCAGCACGGCGGCGTGTCTCCAGCTGACTGAAATTGATTTATTTGGATAAACTCCTTGAGATGCATCGTCTCGTTTTCAAGGGGGTCCAGACTTATAGACAAACATGGACTCAACAATATACAGAATACATGGAAACAGAAACCAATAAACAGAAAACAAACAATAGAATGACAAATAATAACAGAACAGAATTTAAAAAAAAAAAAAAAAACAGCAACAAAAGACAAAAGACAAGCCACAGTTAACATCATGATGACATCAGGACAATACAACCATAACATGGCCACAGTGGCCAATACTGAAACACCGAACAACAGCACTTGAATTCACCAAATCATGGGGATCAAGGAGCATTCAGTGAAAGCAAGAGCAGGCCACCTTAAAATGAGGAGACAAAGAACTCTTAAATATAACAAACGAAGAAATAGATCTGATACTGGAAGGTAAGTTATTCCAGTCTGTTGGTGCTTTAAACATAAATGATCTTCTGCCAACACTAGGAATTATTATTATTATATTATTATTAACACTAGGAACAGAAAAATAAAGATGGGTAGAATGTCTAATATGATAATTTGATGTAAACGGTATAAGAAACTGTTGTAAATAAGGTGGATAATTAAAGTAAATGCATTTATGTATACGTTTTAACCAGTGAATGTGTCTTCTCACATTCATAGATGGCCAGTCGAGTCTATCATACATCATGCAGTGATGGGTGGCCAAAGGGCAACCAAGGACAAATCTACTGCTATATTAAGGGAAGCAAGATCTGTTTTGTGAGCATTTTGATATATGACATCACAGTAATCAATGCTGATCTGATGCTGAAATAGTCCTCCGGTACAACATTGAGCCCAAGCTCTTCTCTGACTGCTGCTCGGATGTAAACAAACAAACAAACAAACAAATCAGAGCAGTCAGAGAATCTTAGTCTGGCTGTTTCAGGGCCTCATTACAAATGAAGGTTTTGTTTTTCTTAGGGAATATGTGACACGCAAAGACGATTCTGTCCTCCACTTTTATGAGGAAAGATTCTGTTCCTCTCTATTCTGTTCTATTCTGTTCTATTCTATTCTATTCTACTGGATTCTGTTGGGCTCTGTCGGCAGGTGAGGTTCTGTGTAATCTGGTGCTGCAGTGATTCTCAGTGTAAATTCTGTGGGGAACCAAAGAGTTCACAGCAGCGACTCAGGCCGGGATGTCCCAGGACAGAGAAAAAAAACACAGCAGCGTGGCGCCCCCTGCTGGCCGTGTCGGCTCATGGCAGAGGAACTTCACATTCAGCTCATCTCAGTAAAAATGTTAAATCAAAGTGAAACTGTGACATTCATCCTGACACCAACACATCCTTATTAAAAAAATAATAATAATAAAAAGTTACATATAAAAAAGTTACAAAAAGTCTTTTTTTGTAACTTTTGTAAAAAAAAAAAAACTTTTTTTTTTATATTTTCAGGACTTTTTTTTGTTAATATCACTTCATTTTCTTGTTTGTTTTACTTTTTGGGTTTCAAAGGGTTAAATGCTGGTGAAAGTCATCACATCTATCTATCTTTTATTGTTTTTTATTGTATTTTTATGTTATTATTATATTTGATTTGTCCCTGCACACATTTATTTTCTCTCTCTCCCTCTGTCTGTCCCTCTCTCTCTCTCTCTCTCTCTCTCTCTCTCTATCTATCTATCTATCTATCTATCTGTCTATATATAGATAGATAGATAGAAAGATAGATAGAGAGATAAATAGATAGATAGATATGCATGTAGATACATACACATATGTGTGTGTGTGTACGTATCTAAAACATGCGTATGTCTGTCTAAATGCTCATGTGTTAAGTTTCTTTACGACTGCGCTGTTTGTTTGTTTGTTTGTTTGTTTGTTTAAATGCTGTGAATTATAAGTTTGGCGGTGGTTGAACCTGGTTGGTCCTCTATAAGATAAATACAGTCTGTAAAATACTTCATACACACACACACACACACACACTGGGTTTTAAGGAAAACGAAACCTACTGTTGAGTGCAAGCTGAACCGCGACACAGAGGCAAACAACAACAACAATTATTGTTGTTGTTGATGAAGCAAATTAGGAATTTAATGTGTCGGAGAAATCCAACAGAAGTACTTGAAGGCACCAACGAGACCCTGAAGGCACCACTCTTAGTTTCGTTTCCTGTCAGGACTGTTTTTCTTTTGAGTCTGGATGAAACTCATCCAACCAGTTTCTAAACAACAGAAATCACCACCCTCTAACTCTCTTCATCTTCATCTTCATCATCATCACAGGTATTAATAATCCCACTGAGCTGTTGGACTGTCACTTCTCTCCACTCGCCCTCACAGCTTTAACAGGGATAATCCAGAATAATCCAACATGAGGTGAGTTCACTTCTTTAAAAGCTGCCTAATCCTGAGATACAATTTACAAACATTCTCCTCAGTAATCTACAAAATATGAAATTCTTTATCACACTATAAAACTATCTGTTATAATCTCCTTCCCTCCTCGTGATGCATTCAAGTACATGATTTTTTGTCTGTATTACTGCTATAAGTCATAAAGAGCTTTGTAAAGTTAAAATTCTCTCAATTCAGTTTCAGTGTGCTTTACTGGGAGATTACAACTGAAAATGACAGCGTTGCCATGGCAGCAGCATTTTGTTAGACATCACTTAGTATTACAAGATTACAGCTGATGTTTCTGTTCAGTGAACAATACTGAGCAGATAAACAAGCTCTGTGTGTCTGTGTGTGTGTGTGTGCGCGTGTGTGTGTGTGTGTGTGTGTGTGTGCATGTGTGTATGTGCGTGTATGTGTGCGTGTATGTGTGTGTGTGTGTGTGTGTGTGTGTGTGTGGTGTTGTGTGTTATGTTGCGACGGTTAAATTTCAATCAGACATTGATTACAATTCAGCACCATGTCTGTGAAGTGTTATTATGGATCCCACCACAGTTCTGGGTAAGACCCACCCACAGGGTTTAAGATCAGGGTTCTGATTGGCTGATTACGTAAAGTCTGTTTTACAAACGGGCAACAGGCCAACAAATGTTTATAACCAATCACAGCACTGGTGGGCGTGTCTTGCCAAGGAACTCTGGTGGGATCCATAACAACACTTTACAGACATGATGTTAGACTGTAATTTATAACCATAGAAATAGAACTGGGTAGAACCGGTTCTGTCTGAACTGTGAGAACCAGCTGGCGGCTCCTGAGCTGGACTCAAATAAAAAAACATAGAACCACCTGGACATACGCTTTCCATTTGCCGTGAAATAAATTTTCTATATTTTCCTGAACTCTTGCTGATATTTAACTTGTTCAGTAGTTTACTCTCTGCTGAACGTCCTCTATCTAAGGCGTTGGTGGCACCATGTTTTCTTTCTTCTCAGGTGTTTCTGTGCCGCGTTTCCCCGGTTAATGTCCTCTGTTCCTTGTCAGTCACAGTCGTTAGTCTGCAGATTTGTTTTGCTTGTTGAAGCAACGTAAAAACCTCTCTCTGTCTCTCTCTCTCCCTCTCTCTCTCTCTCTCTCTCTCTCTCTCTCTCTCTCTCTCTCTCTCTCTCAGTGAAGCAGACAGGGCTCTGCGCTCCAGGCTGCTGAAGCTGGAGAGTCGGTTCATGTGGGATCTGAGGAAGGAGCACATGGACCTGGAGGACCTCAGCACTCGACTGCAGGAACAAATTGACGAGGGTCCGGGCCGGCGGGACACTGTCGACCACTCCTACAGCTTCCTGGCTTACGTCAGGTCAGACTAAAACATAACAGTGGTTCTGAAAGCAAATCCTGCAGGGAACTAAAGATTTCACAATACAGAACCAAAATCTGAATTTCCGATTGAAGCAGCCGCCTTATAATGTTCTGCTTCTGCAGCGAACAAAGTCCTGAACATTCAGAAACCACACAGCTGATAATTGGCTGTGGAAAGCAAAACACCCTAAAAACACCACAAGGCTAAAGACGAGTCAGGACGTGTGTAAATATCATCAGCAAGGAAGTTCAAGTTCAGGCTTATGTAGAGCTCAGCATCACTGTTTACAGTCTCAAAGGGCTTCACATGCCCACATGTTTACAACAAACAGGACAACACCCCCTAACTTCATCCTCATAATGGACAAAGAGAAACCCCCTCCACACACACACACACATACACACACACACACAAAACAGCTGAACTGGGAAAAGGAGCAGAGAGAGGAGCGCCCATTCCTGCCAACCAGGTGGCCAACAGGTGACAAGCCAGTGAGCAAATTACAGACATTACAGTTATGAAGAAAAAGCAAGAAAACTTAATAGCAGACAAAATGACAACAGGAGCAGCAGGAGTCCCCCTTACCCCACTCATTACTGGCCTCCATAACCTCCCATACCTTCCCCCATACTGGCCTTCATACCTGCCCCCGTACTGGCCCCCATATCTAGCCCCTTACCAGCCTCTATACTGGCCCCTATACTGGCCCTCATACCATGTTGGGATATCAGACAAGACACAGTTTATGAGTCTGCTGGTCTCTGATGTTCTCATTGGTCATGGTGTTTATATAACAAATTAGATTATATAAACTGGATCATAAGAAAGAACATGGTCATAAGAAACAGCAAAAATACAGCAACTGGGATGTATTTCAACATGGGCCATCTTGCCCTCTCTCCTCAGGTACCTGCAGGACAGACCGGAGGAGGCGGTGCTTCTCCTCAACCAATCAGAGGAGAGAACCAGGGAGCGTTTTGGTGAGGAGAGCGAGCGGTGGCTCATCGTGACGTACGGAGACCTGGCCTGGCTGAGCTACCACACCGGAGACTACACACTCTGTGAGGCATACTGCGGCAGGGTGGAGGACATACTGGTACGTACACACACACACACACACACACACACACACACTCACAGGGTTTTAAAAGGAGATGAGCAAAACCACTCCGAGTGTCTTCGGTCAGTGTCGTGTTACTGGACTATCTCAGGCCACGAGCTCTACATCCTGTTTCAGGGAACTTGTGTCTCCAAGGATTTTTAGGTTCTTCTGTTTCTCTTTATCTCTCTTTCTGTCTCTCTCCCTTTTGCTCCCTCGCTCTTCTCTTTCCAGTTAAGGAACCCTACCAGTTCTCCCTCGGTTCTCCATCCAGAGGTGTATGGGGAGAAGGCCTGGACCTTCCTCAAATTCTCGATACGTTACTACCCCAGAGCCATCCAATGTTTCCGCAAAGCCATGGAGCTGCAGCCTGACAACAGCGAGTGGAACAGCGGCTACGCTATCGCCCTGTACCGCCTTCGACAGGTACATCTACTTAACTGACTGATTGATCTCTGACTTGCAATTGGAAATGTAGATGAGCAGTCCAGGCATCCTTAACAGAAAGCTCAATTCAGTCCAGTTGCCAGGAAAAACTGTTGGTATTTTACATTTCTGCAAACCAAGGACCCATTGAAATGTCACTTTTGCAAGTTTCATGATGTAGTATAAAGCATTAGGAGGCAGATGGGGTGGAGGACTGCATAAACAACAGGACATTGCCTCTGGAGACCAGGGTTCAAACTCCCTGTTTCTCCTGTAACATTAGCTAGCTAATGTTAGCTAACAACTGGTTTGCTCACTTGAGTCTGATTTGCAGAGAGATGAAGAAACATCTGAGGAAGCTGAGGATTCTCCGGTCATCAGGCAGCTTCGCCGAGCCTTGGAGCTCAGCCCTGATGACGGCATGCTGCTGATGCTGCTGGCTCTGAGGCTCCACTTCTATCAGCAACATGAAGAAGCTGAAGCTCTGGTGGAGAGAGCGCTGGAGGTCGACCCGGACCACCCTCACATCACCCGCTACGTAGCCAAATACCTGCGTGTACAGGTAGATTCAAACTGTGTGATACACTCCCCTCCAAACGTATTGGAAAGGTGCGGCCAATTCCTTTATTTTTGCTATAGCAAACACATGAACACATGTCATTTCCAGGTATTTACATCTGGATCTGATTCACAACTTAGACGATAGCATTATTTGTAACGGGAACACCAAATTTTTAGGTGAGCAAAAGTATTGGAACAGATAGACTTAAAATGGATTAAAGTGAATAAGACTTAATATTTAGTTGCAAATCCTTTGCTTGCAATAACTGCATCGAGTCTGTGGCCCACTGACATCACCGAACTTTTGCATTCTTCTTTTGTGATGCTTTACCAGGCTTTCACCACAGCCTCTTACAGTTGTTGTTTGTTTTGGGGGATTACTCCCTTCAGTCTCCTCTTTAGCAGGTAAAATGCTCCATTGGGTTTAAGTCTGGAGACTGACCTGGCCAGTCTAAAACTTTCTACTTCTTGTCCCTGATGAACTCCTTTGTTGTTTTGGCAGTGTGTTTTGGGTCATTATCTTGCTGCATGATGAAGGATCTCCCAATCAGTTTGGTTGCATCTTTCTTTAAATTGGCAGACAAACTCTTTCTGTAGACTTCTGAGTTCATTTTGCTGCTGCCACCATGTGTTACATCTTCAATGAAGAAGAAGCTATGCAAGCCCAAGCCTTGACATTACCTCCACCGTGTTTCACAGATGAGCTTATATGTATGGGATCATGAGCAGATCCTTTCTTTCTCCAAACTTTAGCCTTTCCATCACTTTGGTAAAGGTTAATCTTTGTCTCATCAGTCCATAAATCTTTGTCCCAGAATTTTTGAGGCTCATCTTTGTATTTTTTTTTTTTTTTTTTTTTTGGCAAATTCCAGCCTGGCCTTCCTATTCTTCTTGCTAATGAGTGGCTTGCATCTTCTGGTGTACCCTCTGTACTTCTGTTCATGAAGTCTTCAGTGAACAGTAGATTGTGATACCCTTATACCTGCTGTCTGGAGGCTGTTGCTGATTTCACTAACAGTTGTTTTAGGGTCTTTCTTTATAGCTGTCAGTGTTTCTGTTGTCAGCTACTGCTGTTTTCCTTGGTGTACCTGTTCGACATCTGTTTCTTAGTACACCAGTGGTTTCTTTCTTCTTCAGGACATTCCAAATGGTTGTACTGGCTATAGCCAATGTTTGTGCAATGTCTCTGATTGATTTTCCATCTTCTCTCAGCTTCACAGTTGCTTCTTTGTCACCCATAGACAGCTCTCTGGTTTTCATGTTGGTTACACCTCTAACTATAAATGCAGTCTGCACAGGCAAAACCCAAATCTGAAACGACATTCAGTGCTATTTATTGTTTGCATAATCAATGTAATGGGACACACCTGGGCAACAAAAGACACCTGTCAGTCACATGTTCCAATACTTTTGCTCACATGAAAAATGGGTGGGTTCAAACAAAAGGTGCTATCTTCTAAATTGTGTATCAGATCCAGATGTAAATAGCTGGAAATGAAAGCTGAAATGTTGATCTCTTGTCTCATATTCATCTTTTGATATCAAACCCAAATGTTTCAGTTTATAGCAAAAATAAAGGAATTGGCCTCACTGTTCCAATACTTTTGGAGGGGGCTGTATATGACTTACATGTTGATATTGTAAACAGGCCTGGGCCCAGAAACATCATATACACAATATGATGCTTGATGTAACAGAGGACAACCTTTATTTCACGAGCAAGGACCACACCAACAACAAGGAACGTTTGAACGATTTATTGCGAAGTGAATTGAACTTGATTGATAGTCTTGTAGTGCGGCTGCGTGTGGGGAAGCTTCTTAGGGAATCCGCCGTAGCTCCGGGTACGACGAACCCCCCTTAGGACCCTACGAAGACAGGAGAGGAGAAGGGAGAGAACACAGGGTGGGAGGGAGGGTGCAGAGTACGAGAGTGACAGGGGAGGAAGGGGTTAGGAGAATTTATGCAATGCCGGAAGAGGTGTGGTTGTGGTGTGGTCCTGCTCCCGAAACTACGCTAGAAAGCTTCAATTCACGAGCAAGGACCACACCAACAACAAGGAACGTTTGAACGATTTATTGCGAAGTGAATTGAACTTGATTGATAGTCTTGTAGTGCGGCTGCGTGTGGGGAAGCTTCTTAGGGAATCCGCCGTAGCTCCGGGTACGACGAATCCCCAAAAAGCTTCATTACTTGAGACGGAATTGAGTGGAGTTGGATTAGATGATCAGCGGTATTAAGGCGCAGTCTACGATTGAACGTTGGAGCCGAATATGGAGGGACCGTTGTTGGGTAGTTGACCGCGTAAGGGGTCAAGCTTCTGAACTTCTTGAACGAGAAGCGGGAGCGAATGTGCAATGGCATTGATGTGACCAGAGACGTGAGCAGCTCGGAGGATGTACTGGTGAGTGACGGAGTGCCAACTTAGACGACGCATGAACGGCATGATAGATGAGGAATTGGAACGACCTTTGTTGATGATGTAATGAATACCAGGTTATCGGAGTAGAGGAGGATAGACTTGCAAAACCAATCATGTCCCCGAAGGATGGCAGCGACTACGATGGGGTATATTTCGAAGAGCGTTGGGGATTCAATTTTCAGTTCAATTCAATTTTATTTATTTGTATAGCCCAGAATCACAAATTACGAATTGTCTCAAAGGGCTTTACAGAAATTACAACATCCTCTGTCCTTAGACCCTCACATCGGATGAGGAACAACTCCCTAAAAAAACCCTTTAACGGGGAGAAAATAGGAAGAAACCTCAGGGGAGCAACAGAGGAGGGATCCCTCCCCAGGACGGACAGACGTGCAATAGATGTTGTAAACACAGAACATGAACAATAAAAGGTATATATGTATAATGTGGGATGTTATCTAGCACTTGCTAGCGAGCAACCATTCTGTTGCCAACCATCTTCCATCGTAGAAACCCCCAAGGAACCGGCAGATGGAGCAGCATTGGTATAAGAGTTAATGTCGTGAGGTGAGTCAGATGGTCAGCGTAAAGAAGGTAATCCCATCCCAGATTGAGGGGAGGTTGAGCCACGGATGGAGTTCGGCCTGACTGGGACTGTGAGATGTCCAGAAGGGACGGAACAGAAGCAGCGATGGATAGCAAGTGGGAGATGAAGCTTGCTCCTGGGGAATGATATGCATGGCGAAGTGGAGGTGGCCTAAAAGAAAAGGAAGTTGGGGTTTGGTGCACTAAGGGGTGAGGACGTTCGAATTCGGAAGCTGATTCGATTGAGCTTCATGACTGAAAGAGAAGCTTGCAGCTGTTTTGTGTCCGGTGTGACACCGAGGAATTCCGAAGATGTGAAGGGGCCCTCTGTTTTCTCGGAGGACGGAGACACTCCTAGGTCAGGGAAGACTGCAGTGAGTGTAGGCAAACCCGAAGCTGGTGATGATGAGGGTGGCGAATTATGAGAAATCATCCGAGAAGTGGACGATCCACGTAATTTTGTGGTTAGAAAGCAGGGCTCTGCTTTTGCTCTAGAATGGATGAAATGACTTGGCGTGGGCGGCCATAGAGCAGGAGGAGGCTGGGTGGGAGGGGCGCTACGCACGGAGAGCGCAGAAGGCTGCACGGCGCAAAGATGCGGTAAAAGATTTCCTTATCGAGTGTGCCCCGGTATCTGATGAAGTTGGGCTGCTGCGTCGGAAGCAAAGTGGACGTGATGTTTCAGAATATCATGAGAATTCTGGTAGCTAGCAGGGGGCGCTGGCATCACGGTGCCATGAACTTCGGCTAATTGCAAGTTGCCGCGACAGCTGGATGTGAGTGGCAGGTGGCGCTGGCATCCCAGTGCCAGGAGCCCCGAATGACGGAAACTGCGGTTGTTGCTGAATTAGAGCTGCGAAGGTTGCTGGCATCCTGGTGCCAGAAGTCCTGAATGGAAGAAACTGCTGCTGTTGCTGGAATAAAGCTAAGGAGGATGCTGGCATCACGGTGCTGGAAGTCCCGAATAGAGGAAACTGCTGCTGTTGCTGGAATAGAGCTGAGGAGGGTGCTGGCATCCCGGTGCCAGTAGCCCCGAATGATGGAAACTGCGATTGTTGCTGTATTAGAGCTGCGAAGGGTGCTGGCATCCAAGTGCCAGGAGTCCCGAATAAAGGAAACTGCTGCTGTTGCTGGGATAGAGCTGAGGAGGGTGCTGGCATCCCGGTGCCAGGAGCCCCGAATGGAGGAAACGACTGTTGTTGCTGAATAAGAGCTGCAGACAGTGTTGGCATCCCAGTGCCAGAAGTCGGTGCTGGAGGAAGCTGGTGCTGTTGCTGGAATAGATCTGTGGAGAGCTCTGGCATCCTGTGCCAGAAGTCTGTGCTGGAGGAAGCTGGTGGTGTTGCTGGCATAGAGCTATGGAATTGTGGAGAGCCCTGGCATCCCGGTACCAGGAGACCCTGCTGGAGGAAGCTGGTGCTGTTGCTAAAAAGCTGTGGAGTGCCCTGGCATCCCAGTGCTGGAAACCTGTGCTAGGGGAAGCTGCTGCCGTTGCTGGAATAGAGCTGTGGGAGGCCTTGGCATCCCGGTGCCAGAAGACCCTGCTGGAGGAAGCTGCTATTGCTGTAATAGAGCTGTGGAAGGCCCCTGGCATCTTGGTGCCAGAAGCCCCTGCTGGAGGAAGCTGCTGCTGTTGCTGGAATAGAGCTATGGAGGGCCCCTGGAATCCCGGTGCCAGATGCCGCTGCTGGAGGAAGCTGCTGCTGTTGCTGATTTGAAGCTGTGGAAGGCCCCTGGCATCCTGGTGCCGGAAGCCACTGCTGGAGGAAGCTGTTGCTATTGCTGGAATAGAACTGTGGAAGGCCCCCGGCATCTTGGTGCCAGAAGCTCCTGCTGGAGGGAGCTGCTGCTGTTGCTGGGATAGCTGTAGAAGGACCCTGGCATCCCGGTGCCAGAAGCCACTGCTGGAGGAAGCTGCTGCTGTTGCTGGAATAGCTGTGGAAGCCCCCTGGCATCCCGGTGCCAGAAGCCACTGCTGGAGGAAGCTGCTGCTGTTGCTGGAATAGCTGTGGAAGCCCCCTGGCATCCCGGTGCCAGAAGCCACTGCTGGAGGAAGCTGCTGCTATTGATGTAATAGAGCTGTGGAAGGCCCCTGGCATCTTGGTGCCAGAAGCTCCTGCTGGAGAAAGCTGCTGCTGTTGCTGATTTGGAACTGTGGAAGGCCCCTGGCGTCCCGGTGCCAGAAGCCACGGCTGGAGGAAGCTGCTGCTGTTGCTGGAATAGCTGTGGAAGGCCCCTGGCATCCCGGTGCCAGAAGCCTTTGCTGGAGGGAGCTGCTGCTGTTGCTGGAATAGCTGTGGAAGGCCCCTGGCATCTTGGTGGCAGAAGCCACTGCTGGAGGGAGCTGCTGCTATTGCTGTAATAGAGCTGTGGAAGGCCCCTGGCATCTTGGTGCCAGAAGCTCCTGCTGGAGGGATCTGCTGCTGTTGCTGATTTGGAACTGTGGAAGGCCCCTGGCATCCTGGTGCCAGAAGCCACTGCTGGAGGAAGCTGCTACTTTGCTGGAATAGAGCTGTGGAAGGGTTAGGGTTAGTGTTAGCTGATTTAGAGCTGTGGAAGGCCCCTGGCATCCCGGTGCCAGAAGCCACTGCTGGAGGGATCTGCTGCTGTTGCTGATTTGGAACTGTGGAAGGCCCCTGGCATCCCGGTGCCAGAAGCCACTGCTGGAGGAAGCTGCTACTATTGTTGCGATAGAGCTGTGGAAGGGTTAGGGTTAGTGTTAGCTGATTTAGAGCTGTGGAGGGTGTTGGCATCCTGGTGCCAGGAGTCTGTGCTGGAGGAAGCTGTTGCTGTTGCTGGAATAAAGCTGTGGATGGCCCCTGGCATCCCATTGCCAGAAGCCCGTGCTGGAGGAAGCTGCTATTGCTGTAATAGAGCTGTGGAAGGGTTAGGGTTAGTGTTAGCTGATTTAGAGTTGTGGAAGGCCCCTGGCATCCCGGTGCCAGAAGCCTGGGCTGGAGGAAGCTGTTGTTGTTGCTGGAATAAGGCTGCAGGGGCGCTAGCATCCCGGTGCTAGAAGCCTGCGCTGGAGGAAGCTGTTGTTGTTGCTGGAATAAGGCTGCAGGGGGCGCTGGCATCCCGGTGCCAGGAGCCTGCGCTGGAGGAAGCTGATGCTGGAATAGGGCTGCGGGGGGCGCTGGTATCCCAGTGCCATAATCCTGTGCTGGAGGAATCTGTTGCTGTTGCTGGACTTGGGCTGCAGAGGGCGCTGGCATCCCGGTGCCTTGAGCCTGTGCTTGAGGAAGCGGTTGCTGGAATAGAGCCGTCTTGTGGTTGTCTGCTCTGGATAAAGGAAGAGGCTGTCTGTTTTTTTGTTCTAGCTGCAATGTATTCTTTCTTCTGAGGTGTGTCTTTCTGCTGACTTTGAGCAAGGGAATGTCTGTGAACTGTTCGTTTAACTGCGGCGGGGGTGGTGACGTTAGGACGTGATGACATAGTGGGCGTGGTGACGTCATCCGGAAAGCAGCTGCTAGGTGTTGGGCCGACATCGGAATGTTAAAAAGTTTTCCTTTATTATCGTTTCTATGAAATGGGATTCCTTTATGTTTCAGTGTTTTGTGAAGAGCTGCTACGGTCCGAACGGAGATTTCTGAGGGAAACTGGCCATATGGGGACTTTGCTGGAGCGTGGTAACGATGCGACTTGCTACGTGTTCTGATGCCGGAGTGTTGCCTCCATGGCGGGGAATTTGAGACGTGTTTGGGGCGACAGAGTGGGAGAGCGGCGGCAGAGAAATGACGAGGAAGGCTTGGGGACATGGAGGAAGCGTCCGACGATGATAATGGACTGAGATGATTTTGGATATTTAGGAGACATGAACCGGGCGGAATACACACTTATGGAGGAAACTGTGTTGGCTGGACTGACCGGATTTTGGATGGCGGAAGCGGGGTCTCGAGCACCGAAGCGGCGGAGAGATGCTTTTCGTCTGGTGCTGGCACCGCGGAGGAGGGTTGATTAAAACTCTGGGCCTGATTGTCCTGATCCCAGTCGAACGAGTCGTCTTCCGAAGGAGAGAGGGAAACGACCTCCATGCTGAAGTGAGGTGAGTGGCTGCCGAGTAAAGTTTAATTCGCATTTTGCTTCGAGTTTAGGGCACAAAGTTGCCGTGTCTCGGCTCTCGTGCAGAGTACGAGAGTGACAGGGGAGGAAGGGGTTAGGAGAATTTATGCAATGCCGGAAGAGGTGTGGTTGTGGTGTGGTCCTGCTCCCGAAACTACGCTAGAAAGCTTCAATTAAGTATCTGTTTTTTATAATGAGGTAATTATGTAAACACAATGGCAGAGCACCTACGGCCACAGCACTGAGTTGTATGGCCATAAATTGCGGAAATGATACTTTAATTAGCCGCCTTTCCCCCGTGGCTCCAGACATGGCGTGCTCGTGGCGTGCTCAGCTGTGTCTCCACGGTCTCCTCCGGTCTCTGCTGGCTCCTCAGTGGGGCTGTCCTGGCCAGTTTCCAGCTGCTGAGGGCCCAGAGAATCACTATGGGCCAGACAGGGCTAACCCAGCTCTGAGGCGGAGCTAGGGCTGGTGGGCGGGGCTTACTTGGCTGTGGGCGGGGAGACAGTTCAGCTGATAAGTACAGATGTCAGCACAGCAGCTGGCTTTGTAGCAGAAACATAACAGAGGAAAGAAAAATGGAGGACAAGTGGTAGTCCTGGTCAGACGAGGACATCAGGGCTCTGCTCGCCGTCTGGACAGAGGACAACGTCCAACGCCTAATCCACACTGTCTGACCACATGAGGACGTTATGTGATATACAGTCAGAGAGCTGGCAGCGGTGGGGATCCAACACACGAGACAGGTCTACCAAAGCTGAAAAAACTGAAAAACCTGAGGTCTTGGTACAAGACAGTTAAAGAACACGACAAACAAAGTGGCGTCCAAAGGAAAAAAATCCTGTGGTACTTAGTTCTGCAGGAGTTAGTTGGTGTAAGATATACTGCAGATGGACTGCAGGTGTTGGCTGATCAGCAATCAGGGAGTTGAAATACTGGGAACCAGAGGGGACAAACTGAAGACCATGACTTGAAAAAAATTGTGAAAAGGACAAATGTGTTACTGTTGCAGGGTGAAGTGGAGCGGTCCATCGACCTGCTGCAGCGAGTGCTGGAAAATAACGGCAAGTCAGCCTTCATCCACCATCAACTGGCTCTCTGCTATAGGAAAAAGAAGATCGCTTTGTATGACAGAATGCCCTTCTTCAATCAAGGTACCTACACACACACACACACACACACACACACACACACACGCACACACACACACATTGCAAAGATGTAACAGTATAATAATTCATAAAATAATAGGGTGAAATCATTTGAGCAGGGAACGAAATTGCTTGGAGAACCAGAAAGTGAAAACAAGGTAGGACATTAAGGAAATGCAGAAAGGCAGAGGTACAGAGTCTTTAGTTTCAATTCAAAAGAATATTCCAACATTTTGGGCAAAATCCCCCTTTTATGTCTTCCACAGACTGAGACAAGATGTTGGACACCATCTTCACCTCTATATGTCCAGTGGTTCAATTCCCATGAGTAGCATTTCCTGTTACCTTAGCATAAAGACTTGAAGTGTATGGGAGCTGTTAGCCTGAGTCCATCAAAGTGAAAAAATAAACCTGACACATCCACTGACACATGTTCCACACAGTGGAACATGTGTCAGTGGATCACGTCCTGGAACCAATGGACGTACAGACGTGAAAATGGTATTGCACATCTTATCTCAGTCTTGGGAAGTCGGAAAAACAGGATTTTGCCAAAAATGTCAGAGTATTCTTTTAACAGTTTCAGAGATAGTGCTCCAAGAATCACTGTTAGTGTTTAAGCTGTCAAGAAAAAAACAGTAACCCAATGTTCTATACCATCTAATGCCAGAGATGAAATACTGGAGGCGTCTGATGATCCAGCACCTGGAAGAAGCCGTCAGACTGAGGCCTTGCTTCGTCTACGCCATGACTGATCTGGCACTGATGTACGCAGAGAACAAGGATTTAAACAGGTACCTGTCACCTGTGTGTCATGTGTGTAAGGAAACTTTATTCATATTGCACCTTTTAAAACATTGTCACAAATTTTACAAGGTGCTTTACACACATGGAAAATAAAAAAATACATGAAAAATATATACAGTCACACACAGAATAATACAACGGTGTGTTATTCTGCACAACAAGCTGGTTTCCTCTACCAGAGGCCTGGGTTCCTGAGGGTTCTGCGTAGTATCTAAGCTGTTCCAAAGACTGTGCTCTTCTGGACAGAGATCTCAGATGTTGTTCCTGGAATCTGCTGGATTCGCTCTCCCAGTTTGTGGCTCACCACTGCTGCCTTCACTGCCCACATCTTCTCCAGCTCCTCTCTCAGCTCTTGGTTTTCTTCCAGCTTTTCGTCTTCCTTCTTCCTGATGTTGCTGTGGCTCGCTGCATCTCTCACTACTGCCTCCTTCTGCTGTTTGTGGACCAGCTCCATGTCTGGTGGATCAGCCACCAGATGATCCGTCTGGGTCTGGACGTCCCACAGGATCTGGGCTCTGTGGTTCTCCACCAGCTTTGGAGGTGTCCTCCATGTCGGCCCTGGGACGTCCGGCCCCGGTTCAGTGCAGATGTTCCTGTTCACTCTGCCAGCTGCTTGGTTATGGCGCTCCATGTCTGCTGTAGCTGCCAGCATGGCGCCCCCTGCTGTGATGTGCTGTACTGTGTCGGGGGCCCCTCTGCACAGCCGGCACCGGGGCCTCTGCCTGCTCTGGTAGAGCCCGGCCCCTGTGGATCTGCTGCTGAGGGCCGTGATCAGAGCCTCTGTGCCTTTTCCAGCCTCTGGGATGTTTCCTCCATATCAGCCACGTCCGCTGTCTGTTGCTGGTCCACACCATGCAGGGGCTGCTCCCTCCATGATGCTGCCACCGCCTCCTCCTCACTGGGCTTCTGCTGCCTGACGTCTTCACATAGCAGCTCATCACTCGAGGCCATTGTGATGGTTAGTGTTAATGTAGGCTAGTACTGTTCAGTTTCAGGCCTAGCTGGGTTTGTTCTCAGTTACTACCCTGCCACTGAGAGAAGACTTTGGATGGTTCAGTGGAGAGCATCATGTTTATTCTCTTTGCTTCAACATCTCTTGTGTACCTTTTCAGGCAGGTAGAGAGGGCTGTGAGCCTTTGTTTGGCAGTCTCCGGTGACACAGTTATGGACAACTTGTTGTATTTCTTTTCAGTCCTTTATTCACCACCATCCCTTTCCTTGGCTCAGACAGCTGGCTAACATCTCTTCCATGGAGGGTTTTGCCCTTTATTAGGGGTGTTCATCTTGTAGCTGAGCATCTCCAGGATAGTCAGCAGTGCTGCATTCACATCCTCCAGTAGATCTTCAGGTGGTACTTTGTCTCTTAGCCTTGGCAAGTGGAAGAGGTTCCAGGATTCCATCTTAGTTAAGATCTTCATTCTCAGGTCAGCTGCCCTTGTGTTAAAGTCAGGCTTGGTACCCAATCTCGGAGTGGGAAGACGACAAACTCTCTCCTCGGTCCTGACGTCCTGGCTCCCCATTGCCATAGCATCTTAGGTGTTCATGAGGTACACTGTACCTCATCAATTTCGAGAAGTTAAAGTAGCTTCCATTTGAAGAGACATTGTCATGACTTGCAATTGGATTCAGGAACAAGGAAATCCTGCTGATTTTAACCCAGAATCACAATTTTTTTCCCTTCTGAATCGGCCCAAGTCATGGCAATGTCTCTTCAGAGTCCAGGCTCTGAGGAGAAGATTGGGATTCTGGGCTCAAACCAGCAGGATTTCCTTCTGACTGGATCCTACAGGAAAAGAACGAGTTTTAATTTTTTTCTCCTAAACTTACAACTTCTGTCCATCTTTCATCTGTCCATTAGTGTGTATAAGTTCATGAATTTGTGTCTCCAGAGCCGAGGAGCTGTTCCAGAGGGCCTTGATGATGTCATCAGAGAGGGACAAATACATTCGTCAGTTTGTCCACCTGCGCTACGCTCAGTTCAACCACTACCACACCAAACAGGAAGCCAAGGCCATCACACACTACACCAAGGTGTGTGTGTGTGTGTGTGTGTGTGTTAATACATCAACAGTGTGCATGCAGAGGCATTTATAGAAAGCAAAATGACTGATAACACAGATTATTGCTGAAGGTATTCTCGTTATTTATTTTACTGTGTTTTCTCTTCTGCAGGGTTTGCTGACAGCTGTGAACACGGTGGATGGCAGGAAGTGTGCAGAGGTTAGCATGCATGTTAATCTAATCTGATGTAATCTAATCTAGTCCAATCTGCTCTGACCCAGTCTATTCCTCAGTGAGTCCCCAGCTGCTGTTGCTCTTGTCTCCTCCAGAAACTGAAGCAGATCGCAGAGCGGCATCTCTCTGGGGACGGGAATGACGGCGAGGCGCTGGGCGTGTTGGGTCTGGTCTACAGAGCCGAGGGCGAGCTGACGGAAGCAGCTGGATACTATGAGAGAGCTCTGACATGTGACCTGAACAACCAGCAGCACCGGGAGGCCCTGTCCCAGCTGCGCATGGAGCTCACACAGCAGGCACACATCCCATAATACCACCCACACACATCCCATAATACCTCCCACACACATCCCATAACACCACCCACACACATCCCATAATACCTCCCACACACATCCCATAATACCTCCCACACACATCCCATAACACCACCCACACACATCCCATAATACCTCCCACACACATCCCATAACACCACCCACACATCCCATAATACCACCCACACACATCCCATAATACCTCCCACACACATCCCATAATACCACCCACACATCCCATAACACCACCCACACATCCCATAATACCACCCACACATCCCATAATACCACCACACACATCCCATAATACCTCCCACACACATCCCATCATACCACCACACACATCCCATAATACCATCCACACACATCCCATAATACCAGCCACACACATCCCATGATACCACCCACACACATCCCATAATACCACCCACACATCCCATAATACCATCCACACACATCCTATAATATCACCCACACATCCCATAATACCACCCACACACATCCCATAATACCACCCACACATCCCATAATACCACCCACACATCCCATATCACCCACACATCCCATAATACCACCCACACACATCCTATAATACCACCCACACACATCCCATAATACCACCCACACACATCCTATAATATCACCCACACATCCCATAATACCACCCACACACATCCTATAATACCACCCACACACATCCCATAATACCACCCACACATCCCATAATATCACCACACACATCCCATAATACCATCCACACATCCCATAATACCACCCACACACATCCCATAACACCACCCACACACATCCCATAATACCATCCACACACATCCCATAATACCATCCACACATCCCATAATACCACCCACACATCCCATAATACCATCCACACACATCCCATAATACCATCCACACATCCCATAATACCACCCACACACATCCCATAATACCATCCACACATCCCATAATACCACCCACACATCCTATAATACCACCCACACACATCCCATAATACCTCCCACACACATCCCATAATACCACCCACACATCCCATAACACTACCCACACATCCCATAATACCACCCACACACATCCCATAATACCACCCACACACATCCCATAATACCACCCACACATCCCATAATACCACCCACACACATCCCATAATACCACCCACACACATCCTATATCACCCACACATCCCATAATACCATCCACACACATCCCATAATACCATCCACACATCCCATAATACCACCCACACACATCCCATAATACCATCCACACATCCCATAATACCACCCACACATCCTATAATACCACCCACACACATCCCATAATACCACCCACACATCCCATAATACCACCCACACACATCCCATAATACCACCCACACACATCCTATATCACCCACACATCCCATAATACCACCCACACACATCCCATAATACCACCCGCACATCCCATAATACCATCCACACACATCCCATAATACCACCCGCACATCCCATAATACCACCCACACATCCCATAATACCACCCACACATCCCATAATACCACCCACACACATCATATATAGTATCTACTGATGAGCATGATATCATCAAAGCGCGACACATGGCTGGGTTTGCCATAGGACTTTGGGAGAATAAGTTCAGACTGTTGATGTTTGGTTGGCTGAGTAAAAACAGAAGTTAACTGACAGCTAGCGCCACCTGGTGGAACACTTCAACTAACGTTAGCAGAGGGTTTTTTTTTTTTTTTAGATTTTGGGAAGGTGGGATGTTTCTTTAATACACTTTTCCTACTCCAGGATAGGATGTTTTCCTAAATGAGGTCCTAGGCCTAGTTACCATGGTTACCAAACAGTTAAGATATGATGTGAATGTTAGGAAGCTGCTCTGACATGGCGCCTGATTGGCTTCCTCACTAAATCCTCTGCAGACACTCAGCAGGGTTTTCTGTCCCACACACACATTATCTCACACATTCTCACATTATCAGATTATGTCACATTATATAATGATCTCACATGATCTCACATGATCTCACATGATCTCACATGATCTCACATGATCTCACATTAATGATGCATCGTTGCTCCATTCTGGCATCTTATAAACTGCACTGACTGGCAACATTCATTTAGTTTTCGAAATCTGTGGAAAGTTCAAATAATAACACATTTCATTTCATTTCATTTCATGTCTTGGTTCATTTCAAACAGGGACATAGCAGCAGATTGAGCACAAAGCTAACTCTGTTATCCCTGTGGTGTGTGTGTGTGTGTACAATGCAAATATAGCAATAAAAATGGCATTGCCACATGACACTAATAAACACACCTGTAGGTGCCAGAGGTGTTGTCTTTTTTCTTTTTTCTGTGTCTCGTCTGTATTTATTACTTCTCTTTTTACATCTACAGCAACACAGTGACACGGGAGGGGAGTGGAGGGGGCTGTGGCAGAAACCACAGTTTGATTCAAATATATCAATTAAGTTATAATATAATATAATATAACATATTATATAATAATGTGTAATGATATATTTTAAATAATATAACATAATTTAATATATAATAATATATAATGATATATTTTATATAATATAATATAATATAATATAATAATAAAAATAAATTGGATTTAAATGCACTGCCATATAAATGAGCTGTGTGTGGTTTATAGTGTCCAGCAGGTGGCAGCAGAGTCACATGACACATGAAGAGAGAAACCAGGGTTAGGGTTCAACATACTGGTACATAACATCAAGCTCACAGAAACGATAAAGCTCAGAACAACCTGTTGCACCACTTGGAGCAACAGTCCCACTAGCCTCCTGGAAACACTAGCATCAAGCATGCTGAAACGAATTTTTGAGGTGATTAACAAGAATGGCGCAAGTACTCATCACTGAGTCCTTTTTTGAAAATTTTATTTCTATTTAAGAGGGTTTGGGGGGTTTTTTGAGATAAAGGGCTTTATTTTCCCGGTGCAGCGCAGGGTGGTGCAGTGAGGCGAACCTCGCACAAACTATTTTCGACCAGCGCAACCCGAGAGGCGCACAGTTCGGTAGTTTGGCAGACCGAGGTGCGCTGAGATGGCAGTGGTGTTGCAGCAGGGGGAGGTGTTGACAGACTCAGCTTGGTGCAGTGACAGCATAATGTATTGTTGTTGCTCGTATAGACAGCACTGGAGCTGGAAGTCCTGTGTTATGGAGATTCAGTTGATTTCCTGTTGTGATCTTGTCTTTGGGAGCTCCTGGGCTGTAAATCCTGCAGAAATGCAGGTGGATGTATGTCCTGATTAACTTTGCAGTTGTTTTAATATTGAGTTCTACTTCATATATATTTTTGTATGCATGTGCTATGCGATTTAAGCTCTGGCTAATCGTGTCTACCCAGACACGGACTTTTTGGCCCCGACTTCTTAAGTGAATCCAGCTCTCCTGGTGTGTGTGTGTGTGTGTGTGTGTGTGTGTGTGTGTGTGTGTGTGTGTGTGTGTTTAGAATTGTTTAGGACTTTGATTCAGTTTGCTAATGACAATAAAACTAAAATAAAACAAAACATATTTTTTTAAAAAATCTGTACACACCTTGCATTAACGTGTGTCTCCAGCTGCATCTCACCTGTCCACATGTGTTTGGATCTCACCTTCCCGCTCTATATGCAAATTAATGCACAACATTTGAGAGAGAGAGAGAGAGAGAGAGAGAGAGAGAGAGAGAGAGAGAGAGAGCATAAATCAAATTCCCACTTTGCTAGTCCTCCTTCCACACAATAAATAAAAAGAAAGTTAAATATCAGATGAGAATAACTGGACAGTCCCTGTGCTGTGATTAGTAAATATTGCCTACAGATGCTAATGCTAGCACTTACTTGTCAGCCAAGTTGGGATGCATCCAGCAGACATAGCAGAACATTTCCCTTCCCTCATAGTGCACCCAGTCAAATTCTGTTGGACTCGCAATCAGTGTTCTGATATTTCTGAATGTCCTCATTTAGCTACATAGCCTAAATCAGGGGCAGTAAATTTCTCTTCCACTTGTCCTAAAAAAAAAATCTACTTGTCCTGGACAAGCGGACAAGCGTTAATGTCGAGCCCTGACTGTCCCCATTCCAGAACGCAGGCGACAAAGTAGACTGTGTCATATTAACATGCTGAAGCCGTACCTGGAGAGGGCCGCTTGTTTTCCCTCTACTGTCAGAGCAGAGGTCAAGGCTGCCGGGGCGCTGTCCAGTGCTGAAACCACCGATCAGGGCGGCTCCGTCGGGGCGCTGTCCGGTGCTGAAACCACTGATCAGGGCGGCTCCGTCGGGGCGCTGTCCGGTGCTGAAACCACTGATCAGATTCTAGTGAGCTGCCGGTTGTGTCAGCGTTGTCTGGGTTTGCTGAAGATGTTGTTGCTCCGTCCAGTGCTGTTGTACACGGATGGCAAAAAAAACTCTAAAATGTTTTCGCAACTTGACATTTATTTTCCACATTTGACTCTCAACGTGAAGATGTGGTCAAATTGACTGAATCGCACTTGCCTGTTCTTAAATGTGCCAACTGGGACACAAGTGATACAGCATTACATCGATGTGTGGGATGCTTACAGAGTAAATCCTGATAAACGTCTCTGGTTGCAGAAGCAGGTGAGCTACATGCTGGAGAACAGCATTGCAGAGCCCAGCTCTAGCTCTTGCTCTTTTAGCTGATAAATCTGATGGCTCAGACTGCTTTTGCACAGATTTTGGGAGGGTGAATTGGGTCACCAAACCAGATTGTTACCCTCTTCCTTGCCTGGAGGATTGTGTTGATCATGTTGGCAGTGCAAATTATGTAACCAAACTTTTCATTATACTGGGCAAATTCTTCTACAATCTGGTCCTTATCAATAATTATTTCAGATTGGTCTGATATAAATACATATCTTTACATATCTTTTCTTATCTTGTCTGTTTCTCCTTCAGTTCTGATTTATCTGTATCACTATTTGATTTACTATTTCTATCTCTATCTCTCTCCACATAATCTATTAGTTCTTTTTTAATCTTTTCTACAAAGTTTGTATCCTGTAAAAGTGAATTATTTAGTTTCCAAAACAATTTTTGTCCTGTTAGCGTGCAGTTATTATCAGGGATATTGTTGCATGATCTGACATGTTAATGGAGCTAATTTTACATATTTTCACCAAAGTTACATGATTCTTCAACATGAAGAAGTAATCCAGTCTGCTATAAACTGAGTGCCTTCCAGAGTAGCAGGTATATTCTTTTTTGTCAGGGTGGAGCTCTCTCTACACATCTACAAGTCCTATTTCTGAACAGGCGTCCTCAGTAAGCTGGCATTTGTTTGTGCTGTGTGGCTTGCTGCTTGAAGTTGACTTGAGTTGATTACCAAGTTGAGATCCCCTGCCATTATTAGAACCCCCTTAGCCTTTGTAGCCACTATATCTATCATTATGATCATCAATTCAGGAGCCGTGTCGGGTGGATAGAAAACATTAAGCAAAGACAGTTCCGTTCCTCCTACTAGTCGAACATACCGTCCTTCTTTATCTGTGAAACAATTTTCTAATTCCAAATTCACACGATGTTTCGTTAGGATTGCTGCTCCTCTTTGTTTTGAATTGTATAAGCTGTTATATACCTGTCTGTTTGTTACGTTCTTTAACTTCTTGTGTTCCTGCTTTTCCAAATGTCTGTCTTGCAGGTGTATAATACCTGTTTGTCTTTTTCTATCTCTAACAAGATCTTTTTCCTCTTCATGACATTATTTAGACCATTTACGCTGAGCGATATTATCTTCAAGTCACCCATGAAACAACTGAGAGGTTTGGATACTGACTATAAATGAGAAGGAGTCTGAGCGTGTACATTGGTTTAATCCTGCAAAGTGTAGATAGATATTGCTCTGAGCACATGTTTGTGTGTAAGTGGGTATGTGTGTGTGTAGGAGTGTGAGTGGAGTATGTGTCAGTGTGACAGCCTTGGAGCCGTTTTGGACATAATAATAATAAACATTGAAACAAAACATACAAAGGACCATATAGAGAAAAGGCCTGGGTTCCACCTGTACCACCCCCATATTAGGCGGTATCTCGCGGTGACTGATGCTGTGAATATCTGTATGATCCGGGTATCAGCCCACAATGTAAGCATGTACACACCCTATTGTGCTGGCGCGTTTTATATGTTTTATATTCAAATGCGTCTTTTAACTTGATACATAATTACCGACCAAAAAACAAAAAACAAAAACATTCTATTTAGGGCTTAGTTCCTTTTTATTCTTTTTCATTAACTATGAAAGAAACTGAAGTACAATCACTTATATATATACATATGCACATATACATATATATACAAACTTTTAAACATTTTTGCAGTTTTGCCTCTCTGTTACAGTTCAGTGAGACAGCACAATACTGAGATCTTTTGTCACTCCGAGAGGGTCTCTAATCAGCTGTTTAAGAAAGTATCAATATTAGGATCAATACTGAAGTGAGAGGTGACATGGTGTTCTCTACGTCTGAGGATGATGCCAGATAATCTGGAAATAGGGCTCGAGCTCCACAAAGAGCAAACCTGTCCTGCCGTTCAACATTGATTCACACAAAGCAGCCATCCAGCTGCTGTGTTCAAATCGGATTTCTTCCCTCTTCAAGTCGTCTTCAGTTTTAGGAAACCTGTGGAACACCTGGCCAGGGGCTGCAGGTGAGAAAAGCCTCTGACACATTTACAGTCATGTGTTTATTAATGTGCACTGTCCAACATGACATACAACTCTGTTGACAGTAAAACATCAGGTATAGAGCATTAAACATGTTAATGTGACTTGGAGATCAACAGGTGAAGAGAGGGGCACAAAAGGTGAGGGGCTCAAGTCACAGCTCTGCAGTGTGCAATGTGCTGGCATTCTCACGTCTGCAGTGTTGGGCAGTAGCGGCGTTACAAGTAGCGACATTACTAGTTTAACTACATTTGTCAGTAGCGTGGTCGTAGCGTCGCTGTTTTCCAAATCAAATAGCTTTTAAGTAGTGAAACTATTTTACTGATCAAATAGCACGGTAGCGTCCACAGAAGCTACATTTTCCCAGCCATTTCTCAAACTTAAACGCAACAGAGCTTTTGCTGCGGTTTGAGTGGGTGACGTCACCGCCGCTCATGGACCTGTGCGTGTAGCCGACAGCCGCTTTTCTGTTTGATGTCGCGTACCTGTCCAAATTGTCTGCTGCAGCGGGACACGAGCACATGTGTCGCATGAACAAGCAGCTGTTAAGAAAGCTGGTAAGAAAGATCAGGATGCCTGGCCTCCTTATCCACTAATAAGGAAGAAACTTTGGAACACAGAGGCAGAAACTACATGCAAACACAGGTGTGCACACATACACACACACACTAACATATATACATACTTCCCCCACATTAGTATAAATGCACTACCTGCTTTTTGTTATTATGTGAAGCATGTTGTGTATTTTTGTTGCCATGGTTTGTAGCAGTAAAAGCAGAGAGAGCACAGTTTCATCAACTAATGAACTGAACATTTTTGCCTGACTTTCTGTTTGACTGACAGTTTTATTGATCACTAAGATAGAAATGACTTGGAATAAAGTTGGTTCATGTTAAAAAAAAAAAAAAAAAAAAAAAAGTAGCTTTGATGTAGTTGAGCTACATTTTGTCACTGTATTGTAGCTTAGCTTGCTACATTATCTGGAGTGTAGCTTAAGTGTAGTGAAGCTTCATTTAATGCAGAGTAACTGGTAGCTTAGCTCACTACATTTTCCAAGTAGCTTGCCCAACACTGCATGTCTGTGTTTAGTGACTAGAAATACAAAGAAAATCAATCAGTGGAGGAAGTTTAAATGACATTTTTGCACAACATCAAAATTTGAATATACAAACATTATAATGACTTATTATATTTGCAAGCCTGTCCAATCAATCAGTTAACAATTATCCACCAAGATGCCTGATACAATTAAAAAAAAAAAAAAAAAAAAAAAAAAAAAATCAACTGTCAACCACAAATCAGCCAAACATGTTTCAGGTCAGTGTTTGTTTCTGAGAAACTGGCAGCAAAACCACACTAGAACGATCATCTGACCTCAAACCAAACCCAGGGAGGACCTGCTCAGTGAAGGTGGATCTGAATTTGTGCAGGAGTCTCAGTCTGTTAGAAGAGACTCTGTAGAAGGACAGAGTCCCAGCAGACCAGTCCAGATACACTGCTACTCTGTCAGATCCAAGGGGACGGACTGAGATGTCGGTGGACTCACTGTTGTGTCTGACAGTGTATCTGTTATCAAAGCACTCCAGACTCCAGGACTGTTCATTGTATCCAAGCACAGACCCAGCACCTCTTCTTGTGATTTCTCTGTAAGTCACTGCTATATGAACCACTCCACTCCACTGGACCTCCCAGTAACATCGCCCAGTCAGACCTTCTCTACAAAGAACCTGAGGGCTCAGGTCAAATCTGTCTGGGTGATAAGGATACCACTGCCTTCTCTCCCTCGTCGCCTTCCTGTTGTCTTCAGACAGACCGAGGTATCTGTGCGCTGTGTTTGGATCCAGTGTGAGATCACAGGCATCTGATGGGGAGAAGACACACAGCACACCTCAGAAAGCATCTTTCACTCGCACTCTCTTGGCTCTTATAAGGTTATTATAGTTTGGCATTTTTTATTAGTTTTTATTTTTAATGTCATTTTACACATTCATCTGGTCTCTGATCTGAGCTGCTGTTAACTTGTGATTTCTGAGGCTGGTGACTCGGATGAACTTGTCCTCAGAAACAGAGGTGACTCTTGGTCTTCCTTTCCTGGGTCAGTCCTCATGTGTGCCAGTTTCGTTGTAGCGCTTGATGGAGTCCACTTGGGGACACATTTAAAGTTTTTGCAATTTTCCGGACTGACTGACCTTCATTTCTTAAAGTAATGATGGCCACTCGTTTTTCTTTAGTTAGCTGATTGGTTCTTGCCATAATATGAATTTTAACAGTTGTCCAATAGGGCTGTCGGCTGTGTAGTAACCTGACTTCTGCACAACACAACTGATGGTCCCAACCCCATTGATAAAGCAAGAAATTCCACTAATTAACCCTGATAAGGCACACCTGTGAAGTGAAAACCATTTCAGGTGACTACCTCTTGGGGGGTAATGAGGAAGGTTTATTCTCCATCTCTTTCACAGTCTTCCAGAATCTGTTATGTGAAATAGCTAGTCTTGGATTTGTGGATGCCTTGGATACATTTATTTTTTATTTTACAGAAAGCTAGCCAGTCCTCAGGAGATTTTGATCAGTGGGCTCCACAGGGTGTTTTTGAGGCGGAGTTGCTCTGCTAGGTCGCGGTCAAAACATGGACTAAGTCTGTATTTGATCCTCATTTTTTTGACGGGGGCATGTTTGTCGATGACAAACAGAAGAGCATCATTGTCCCTGTTTGAAGTGTAAGTGCCAGCTGTCTCACGGCCAGGAAGTACCGCACTCAAATGGGTCGGTAAACTACAGTTGATTTGCTTTCTTAATTCTTTTTTTTTTTCTTCTAATTTTCTGTGTTGTTTTGTTTGAGTTACTGTCTGGTTCTTTCTTTCTTTCTTTCCACATCTGTACAGTCCTGTCTTCTCCTTTCCTAATATGTTTTTTGTCAGTGTAGCTTTGACTGGACTAGAGTTCTCATCGGGCCTGAAAATTAAGACCCGACCCGACCCGGGCCGGACTGGGCCAGCCCGAGGCCCGACCCGACCCAACTAATTAGCCGAACTTTAGGCCCGACAGCCCGATAAAGCCCGAAAAAAAAAAAAAAATCGCTAAATTCGCCATTATTTAGCAGAGCCGGTCGGCCGCGGCACCGGGGCACCATCAGTCGGTATCAGGCGGGCCGGCCGCGGCACCGGCCAGCATCAGGCAGCTCACCTGTCAGATCCGGCAGACCTGACGGGTGGGCGCGGTATCGGACGGTGCCGCGGCCGGCCCGCCTGATGCCCACTGATGGTGCCGCGGCATGTGCGGGTTAATAAGGTAGTCTAGAAAACTGGAGATTTTTTTTTTTTTTCTCGTGCGCCCCCAAGTAGATTGCGCCCTGGGCAGTTGCACTGCCCATAGCAAAAACCGCCCCTGCTGCCGAGTCTGCCAGCACAGCGGGATACTGCTGCAACTCTCTCTCACTTGTTTGCGCTGCGCTCTCACAGCTGGTTGTCTGTCTGTCACTGAAAGTTTAGCCTCCAAATCCAATCCAGTCTCTCACTCTCTCCACCAGTCACATAAAAATGAAACGTCATAATCAATAACAGAACACATAATTCTATTTTTTTTTAATTAAAAAAAAAAAAAAAAAAAAAATCCCCCACAGAACCCGAAGCCTGACCCGACCCGCCCAATTCACGTAAATTTGGTCGGGTTCGGGCAGAATATGAGAACTCTAGACTGGACACAGCACAGAGACAGGAAAGGCCGGGGAGAGAGAGGGGCCGCCCTGCAGCAAAGGGCCTTAGGTGGGATTTAAACCCACGACTCAGCCTGGACAAGCTGGAGTTCTGCAGCACGTGAGCTCCCAGGGCGCACAGGTTTCTCTGTCCCTAACCCTAACCCTAACCTAACCCTGTTTGGATTTACACTTTGTGTGTGTGTGTGTGTGTGTGTGTGTGTGTATGTGTGTGTGCTCATACTGTCTCAGTACTCACATCCTCTCAGGCTGTCAGCTGGAATCCAGTGTTCTACATGTTCCAGCCTGTAGGGATGAACACAAAACCATCATCCTCTTCATCATCATCATCATCTGCAGGTCAACTCGAGCACATGATCCCAACACACTGTGGCTGCTCTGATTGGCTGATCTCTCTCTCTGTCTTTCTGTCCAGTCCTGGGGCCACTGAGCACTTTGGATATTTCCCAGGAAATGCTGCCTGCAAAAAACCCTTATGAAGAAAAGAACAACAAAGACCGTGACGTCGCCCGGTACAGCGGAGCTGGGGTCCCACCCTGGAGCCAGGCCTGGGGTCAGGGCTCGTGAGCGAGCGCCTGGTGGCCAGGCCTTTGCTCACGGGGTCCTGCCGGGCCCAGCCCGAACTGACAACGTGGGTTCAACCCTCTGCGGGCTCACCACCCACAAGGGTAGCTGTAAGGGGTCGGTGCTATGTGGATCGGGCGGCAGTTGAAGGCGGGGGCCTCGGCGACCCAATCCCCTGACACAATGGCTGGCGATGGGGACACGGAATGTCACCTTGCTGGAAGGGGGGGAGTCGGAGCTTGTGCGGGAGGTTGAGAGGTACCGGCTAGAAATAGTCGGGCTCACCTCCACACACAACTTGGGCTCTGGAAGCCAGCTACTCGAGAGGGGCTGGACCCTCCACTACGCTGGAGTTGCCCTCGGTGAGAGGCGGCGGGCAGGTGTGGGCTTGCTCATAGCCCCCCAGCTTAGCCGCCATGTGTTGGGGTTCACCCCGGTGAACGAGAGGGTCGTCTCTCTGCGCCTTCGGGTTGGAGAGAGGGCTCTCACTGTTGTTTGTGCCTACGGGCCAAATGGCAGTGTAGAGTACCGAGCCTTCTTGGAGTCCCTGGGAGGGGTACTGGATAGTGCTCCGACTGCGGACTCCATTTTTCTACTGGGGGACTTCAACGTTCACGTGGGCAGTGACAGTGATATCTGGAGTGGGGTGATTGGGAGGAACGGCCTCCCCGATCTGAACCCGAGTGGTGTTTTGTTATTGGACTTCTGTGCTAGTCACAGTTTGTCCATAACAAACACCATGTTCAAGCATAGGGGTGTCCATAAGTGCACGTGGCACCAGGACACCCTAGGCTGGAGGTCGATGATTGACTTTGTTGTCGTTTCATCTGATCTCCGGTCGTATGTCTTGGACACTCGGGTGAAGAGAGGGGCTGAGCTGTCAACTGATCACCACCTGGTGGTGAGTTGGATCCGCTGGCAGAGGCAGAAGCTTCGCAGACCTGGCAGGCCCAAACGTATTGTGCGGGTCTGTTGGGAACGCCTGGCCGAACCCCCTGTTGGGGAGGTCTTCAACTCCCACCTCCGGGAGAGCTTCTGCCAGCTCCCAAGGGAGGCTGGGGACATTGAGTCCGAATGGACCATGTTCTCATCCTCCATTGTCGACGCGGCTGTTTGGAGCTGTGGTTGCAAGGTCTCTGGTGCCTGTCGTGGCGGCAATCCCAGAACCCGGTGGTGGACACCAGAAGAAAGGGATGCCGTCAAGCTGAAGAAGGAGTCCTACAGGTCCATGTTGGCCTGTGGGACTCCGGAGGCAGCTGACGGGTACCGGCAGGTCAGGCGTGCCACGGTTTGGGTAGTGGCGGAGGCAAAAACTCAATGAGGCCATAGAGGAGGATTATTGGTAGGCCTCTAAGAGATTCTGGCAAACTGTCCAGTGCCTCAGGAGGGGGAAGCAGTACTCTGACGACACTGTTTACAGTGCAGGTGGGGGCCTGCTGACATCAACTGGGGATATTGTCGGGCAGTGGAAGGAATACTTCGAGGGTCTCCTCAATCCCAGTGTCACGTCTTCCGTCAAGGAAGCAGAGGCTGGGGACCCAGAGGTGGACTCGTCCATCACCCAAGCTGAGGTCACTGAGGTGGTTTGAAAGCTCCTCAGTGGCAGAGCGGTGGGGGTGGATGAGATCCGCCCTGAGTATCTCAAGTCTCTGGATGTTGTGGGGCTGTCTTGGCTGACACACCTCTGCAACATCGCGTGGTGGTTGGGGACAGTGCCTCTGGAGTGGCAGACCGGGGTGGTGGTCCCTCTTTTTAAAAAGCGGGACCGGAGGGTGTGTTCCAACTATAGGGGGATCACACTTCTCGGCCTACCTGGGAAAGTCTATGCCTGGGTACTGGAGAGGAGGATTCGTCCGATAGTTGAACCTAGGATCCAGGAGGAACAATGTGGTTTTCATCCCAGCCGTGGAACACTGGACCAGCTCTATACCCTCCAGAGGGTGCTCGAGGGTTCACGGGAGTTTGCCCAACCAGTCCACATGTGTTTTGTGGATCTGGAGAAGGCATTCGACCGTGTCCCTCGTGGTGCCCTGTGGGGAGTGCTTCGAGAGTAGGGGGTCCAAGGCCCTTTGCTAAGGGCTATTCGGTCCCTGTACAACCGGAGCAGGAGCTTGGTCCACATTGACAGCAATAACTCAGACCTGTTCCGAGTGCATGTTGGACTCCGGCAGGGCTGCCCTTTATCACCGGTTCTGTTCATAATCTTTATGGACAGAATTTCTAGGCACAGCCGGGGGCCGGAGGGAGTCCTGTTTGGGAGCCACAGGATTTCATTGCTGCTTTTTGCGGATGATGTTGTCCTGTTGGCTCCCTTGAGGCAGGACCTTCAGCAGGCACTGGGGCGGTTCACAGCCGAGTGTGAAGCAGCTGGGATGAGAATCAGCACCTCCAAGTCCGAGGCCATGGTTTTCGACCGGAAAAAGGTGGCATGCCCTCTCCGGGTTGGTGGAGAAGTCCTGCCTCAAGTGGAGGAGTTCAAGTATCTCGGGGTCTTGTTCACGAATGAGGGAAGGATGGAGCGTGAGATTGACAGGCGGATCGGTGCAGTCTCCGCAGTGATGCGGTCGGTGT
Source organism: Myripristis murdjan (assembly GCF_902150065.1). Classification (NCBI taxonomy): domain Eukaryota; kingdom Metazoa; phylum Chordata; class Actinopteri; order Holocentriformes; family Holocentridae; genus Myripristis; species Myripristis murdjan. The sequence goes on from NC_043998.1 coordinate 28,037,009, forward strand.
ACCGATCCGTCATGGTGAAGAAGGAGCTGAGCCGAAAGGCGAAGCTCTCGATTTACCTGTCAATCTAAGTTCCTACCCTCACCTATGGTCATGAGCTTTGGGTAATGACCGAAAGGACAAGATCGCGGATACAAGCGGCTGAAATGAGTTTCCTTCGCAGGGTGGCTGGGCGCTCCCTTAGAGACAGGGTGAGGAGCTCGGTCACTGGTGAGGAGCTCGGAGTAGAGCCGTTGCTCCTCCGCATTGAGAGGAACCAGTTGAGGTGGCTTGGGCATCTGTTTCGGATGCTCCCTGGATGCCTCCCTGGGGAGGTGTTCCGGGCATGTCCCACCGGGAGGAGGCCCCGGGGAAGACCCAGGACACGCTGGAGGGATTATGTCTCTAGGCTGGCCTGGGAACGCCTTGGTGTTCCTCCTGAGGAGCTGGTGGAAATGTCTGGGGAGAGGGAAGTCTGGGTGTCTCTGCTCAGACTGCTGCCCCCGCGACCCAGCCCCGGATAAGCGGCAGAAGATGACGACTACTATGCTGCCTGCACTGATTGTGTCCAGCACAAGAACCAACCAACGAAGCTGCTCAGCCTGGACTGACTCCACCTGTCTACTGACCTGAGAGGACTTACTCCACCCCTCTACTGACTTGTGAGGACTGAATCCACCCCTCTACTGACCTGAGAGGACTGACTCCACCCCTCTACTGACCTGAGAGTCTTCAGGCTGCAGTGTGGACTCTCCACCAGAGTAGACAGCAGCTCCACTCCTGAATCCTGCAGCGGGTTGTCACTCAGGTCCAGCTCTGTCAGATGGGGGTTGGACATCAGAGCCAAAGCCAGAGAAGCACAGCAGCTCTCTGTCAAGCTGCAGTACTTCAGTCTGAATAAAAAATAAAAAATAAACTCTAAGACAGGAAGAGTGCAGATGTGTGGCAGGCCTCAGTCACAGAGCTGCATCTGACTGGCTGCTTGTCTCTGAAGAGCAGCAGCCTGACAGGTGAAGCTCAAACCACTTCCTGTCTTTTAGGAATGGAATGAGTCTTGTGCTGTATCTTCATGCAAGCATGGGCTCAACATTTTCCTCCAATCAGGGCGCTGCATAACAGAGTCAACACCGGTTAAAGGGGATTCAAACTTCCTGTCAGTCATTCCATTTCCATAATTCCAGATTTGAAGCGTCACTCCTCAGTGAACTGGTTCCGTGCGCTCTGTGATCTTTTTCCACTTCAGTATCTAGTTATTATTATGGAATTGCCATGTTTTCCAGCAGCCTGCTCACACTGATACAGGTATTCATTTTGTAAGATGGCTAAGATGGCTGTTTGAAGAAGAGGCATTTGCTTTGGGTAAATTCTTGGAGAAAGCATGGCAGCTGCGGTGGAGACAGCTATACCCACATGTATGAATTGATGCATGTATTCATTTACTTTTGTTGGGAGTGTCTTATAAGCCCATGGGGGCTGGGCATTATTGTATGCAGGACACTTAAATAAAAAATATCTATCTATCTATCAATCTACCTGTTATGGCGGCGCGCACGGACGCAGTGGCTCGAAGCTCCTCGCTATTTTGCACCCTTCTGTGTTTGCACCCTTTGCATGTCTTTTTAGTCCCATATGTCTCTTCCGTCCTGTGTTGATTCATCAATACACTCGCCAAGATCTGATAGGCATTGGACACCGAGCACAAACGGACATTACAACGGACTTTTCACGGATGCACAACATTCCACCGGAGATAGCGAGACTGCCAAGTGCTACCTGGATTGTTGGCGAATCCTGGCTACACCCGCTTATTCCTGATGCTACGGTGGAGCTAGCTAGCCGTACCTTACACCGCCACGACCGGACCGAAGCCTCTGGGAAGACCAGGAGAGGGGGTCTCTGTGTTTATGTACATAATGACTGGTGCTCGGACAGCAGAGTAATCAACACCTACTGCTCCCCGGACCTAGAGGCCATGTCCGTCCAGTGCCGACCTTTTTACCTGCCACGGGAGCTAACGGTGGTTATTGTGACCGCTGTTTACATTCAACCAAAAGCTAACGTCAGTACGGCACTCGGCCAGCTCCAGCTTATGGTTACAAAACAACAGAGGGCTCATCCGGACGGCGTTCACATCATCGCTGGGGACTTTAACAAAGCATGCCTTAAGTCAGTTCTCCCCAAATTCTACCAGTGTGCTACTAGGGGTGAAAACACGCTGGATCATGTTTACTCAAACATTAAGCATGCTTACAGAGCGTCCCCCCTCCCTCACCTTGGACAATCGGATCACCTCCCCCTGCTCCTCTTCCCTGCCTACACCCCCCTGCGGAGGCAAACAAAACCAGCCCCTCAGACCATCAGAGCCTGGCCCGAAAATGCTCTCGCCCAGCTGCAGGACTGCTTCTCCCGCACTGAGTGGAGTATTTTTGAAGATCAGGACCTGGACACATACACCGAGTCAGTCCTCTTCTACATCAAATGCTGTGTAGAGGGAGTCCAAGAGGAAAAACACATCCTGGTCTTTCCAAACAGGAAGCCCTGGATGACAGGTGAAATCCAGGGACTGATCAGAGCTCGGAACCTGGCCTTCAGGACAGGGGACAGAGCTCTCTATGCCACCGCCAGAGCCGACCTGAAGAGGGGAATTAAACAGGCTAAGAACACCTACAGGAAGACAGTGGAGGGATACCTCCATGAAAATAACCCACGGCAGATGTGGAGGGGCATCCAGGCCCTAACCAACTACAGAGGCCTCCACCATCATCCCCATCCCTAAGAAGACCACTGTACACAGCCTCAATGACTACAGACCCATCGCCCTCACGTCTGTAATCATGAAGTGCCTAGAGCGGTCAGTCTCCCAGCACATCAGAGACTGCCTCCACCCTTCCTTTGACCCCCACCAATTTGCGTACAGGGCAAACCGATCCACGGAGGACGCCATCGCCCTCACACTCCACACAGCGCTGAGCCACCTGGAGAACAAGGAGAGCTACGTGAGGATGCTCTTCATGGACTACAGCTCAGCTTTCAACACAATCATCCCGGACATATTACACAACAAACTGCTTAAACTCCAGATCCCCCCGTCCACCTGCACCTGGATTAAACACTTTCTGTCAAACCGCCCACAGACTGTCAGACTTGGCCCCCAGCACTCCTCCACACTCACCCTCAGCACGGGCTCCCCCCAAAGCTGTGTTCTGAGCCCTCTACTGTATGCCCTGTACACCCACGACTGCTCCCCAACCCATCCAACCAACAGCATCATAAAATACGCTGACGACACCACCGTGGTTGGACTTATACAAAATGGGAATGAAAAAGCGTACAGGGATGAGGTGGAAAGGCTGTCATCCTGGTGCTCACACAACAACCTGAGCCTGAACATCCAGAAGACTAAAGAACTGATTCTGGACTTCAGGAAACACAGGCCGGCCCATACCCCCCTCCTTATAAATCGACAGCAGTCTAGCATGTCTCCACCTTCAAGTTTCTGGGTACGCATATCTCAGCTGACCTTTCCTGGACCTCAAACACCAAGACCCTAGTAAAGAAGGCTCAGCAGCGGCTTCACTTCCTCCGCGTCCTGAGGAAAAACAACCTGGACCAGAAGCTGCTGCTGGCCTTCTATCGATCGTCTGTGGAGAGCGTCCTGACATACGGTCTGAATGTGTGGTATTCAGGCTCCACAGCTGAGAACAAAATCGCGGTGCAGAGGATCATTAAAACTGCCCAAAAGATCATCACCGCTCACTCTCTGCCCACCCTGGAACAACTGTCCACATCCTGCTGCCTCAGGAAGATCAAGGCTATCACAGGAGACCCCACCCTAACCCTTACCCCCCCCCCCACACACACACACACACACACAGTACACTACTATCTGTATCTGTATCTGTTCGACCATCTACATTATCCATATCCGTATCCATACTCGGACTGGGTGGGGACGAAACCGGAAGTGGGTGGGGCTTGCACCGGAAGTTGGTTGAATTTGAGCGGAAATGGGTGGCAAAAGTGCTATATCCGTACCGGATACTCATTTCAGCCGAGTATCCGGGTCATCCCTATAAACAATAATAGGCTAATTATTCCTAAATAAACGAATATGTTGTTATTGTAAAGTCTGGTCCCCACAATGTCTGCCTAAAAAAACTCTGGCCTTTGGACAAAAGGAGTTGATGAGCCCAGATGTGTTTTATTTTCTTCCACACATCACAGCAGCGATTTGGAAACGAAGCCTCACCAGCTCTGTTTGATAGAAGTCATGTGGCTCTGACAGAAACTGTGTTTCAAACACACAAACACACTCAAAGCTAAAGTAAGAATAAGGTTTCTCTCTTTCTCCTGACACATGAGACGGTTGTTAGTTACTTGTCAAACCTCACAAAGCACACATGCATCCATGACACAGAACCTGACCAACCATCCCCAAAAAAACTAAAAGAACCAGAAGCCCCGACTTTAAAAAAGTACAGCATATACTTTACAGCAACATCAGCCTTATAGACATTTAGTGTTACTGTATGACTCAAACAATATCCATATATTTATGTCATCATTAAAAAGTGCAGTCTGACCTGAGAGTCTTCAGTCTGCAGTTTGGACTCTCCAGTCCAGCAGACAGCAGCTCCACTCCTGAATCCTCCAACTGGTTCTCACTCAGGTCCAGCTCTGTCAGATGGGGGTTGGACTTCAGAGCCGAGGCCAGAGAAGCACAGCTGCTCCTTGACAACCTGCAGCCGCTCAGTCTGAATAAAGAATAAAAAATGTAGCTATATTTTCCAGTGTTGTGGATATTTATCAGTCAGAGATTTTTCAAAATATTCAAAAAGGAAGAACAAACCAATGAAATCATTTTTATAACAATTAAATTAATAATAATACTGATAATAATAATTCATATTTATATAACACCTTTCTAGCAAATTTCCAAAGTGCTTTACAAAACCACCAAAAAAATAAAAAGATAAAGACAACACCTGAAATGAAAAGACATCAAAACATTAAAAACACAAATAAACAGACAATGAAAGCAAGAAATGATAAAAGGTCCAAAATAATTCAAATTCAGTGCTAAATACGGTAGAAGTGAAAACAGCCATAGGTACGTCCATAAATAACAAATGAATGGCTCAGGGAAAAGTCCTCAGATGCCTTCAGTCTACCATCTTCTCAGAGTAAAACTGGAGAGCAAGAGCTTCTGCATCACACCAGCACCCAGTCTCTGGACCAATCAGGGCCAAAGTTAGGAGCATTTCAACAGACTGACCAGACTGACTGATGGCAGTAGAGGTGGGCTGATCAATATATTGATATAACATGGATAGTGTGATATGAGATCAGATATCATGTGGGATTTGGGATATGGTAATATCTTCTGGCATCAGTGTTGTCCTCTCCTGCTTTTAAAGGCTGCATTACAGTAAAGGGATGCAGTTTTCTCAACTTATTAGACGCTCCTCGCTGCTCTGTTATTGGCCTCAGCCTGCTCGCTCATCATATAAGAAAGTAAGTAAGTAAATTTTATTTATAGAGCACTTTTCCTAGATAGAATCACAAAGTGCTTTACAGCATAAACAAAATGCAATAAAATACAGGGATAAACAACAGAAAACACATCCATATTACTAGTGACTGTTTATTAGTTTGGTTGTTTCTTAGTCACAGGTGTGTTAATTGCAGACAGGAGTTCACACAGGTGTATTAAGTCTCCTGAGCTCCTTCACTCTCTGCTCTTCAGGTGAGGAGGATCTCTTTGTGCGTCTGAGTGAGCAGTTCATTCCAGATTAATTGTCACAAGTCGTGTTTATTTTTCCATTGTTGCCTGAGCAGTAACATCATTGTTGACTAGACCAGACTGGTAGTCAGACTACCAGTCTGGTCTAGTGAACAGCGTGAACTGATGAAGCCACTTGGATAAGCGGCAAAACGTCTTCTAGACATATACTAAGTAACATAACTAAGTCCAGTTGACCTGATTCAGTTTCTTTCAGATCCAAAAGAAACCAAGCAGTAGAAACCTGATGCTCAAGTTCAGTTACACAGCAAAAACTTGCTTCTGATTTTGAGGTATTGTAGGGGTGAGCTGCTATGGGCATCACCATCATGTTGCCTCCTTTTTACCCTGGACTGCCTGAAGTATATTTTTTCTCACAGAATCAATCCTTTATCCTGAATATTTAGAGAACTACATATCTTTATTGTATTTCTGATGGTGTCAGGTGTGGAAGCAGCTCTACACTGTTTGCATAATATTGATTTCACATCAGGACTAACCGAGCCTTCCTGCAGTTCCTCACAGCTGGGATCAGTCTCTTTCGTCCCTCCGCTGATGTGTTGTATGCCTTCAGGTCCAACTCATCCAGAGCCTCCTCTGACATCTGCAGCATGTAGGCCAGAGCTGAGCACTGGATCTCAGAGAGTTTCTTCCCTGATCTGTTCTCTGACTTCAGAAACTCTTGGATGTCCTGATGCACTGAGAGGTCGTTCATCTCCATCAAACAGTGGAAGATGTTGATGCTTCTGTCAGGTGAGACACTGTTGGTGTTCATCTCCTTCAGGTTGTTGATGGCTCTCTGGATGTCTTCTGGTCTGCTGTCTGTCTGACCCGGCAGGCCTCCTAAGCACCTCTGGTTGGACCCCAGGAGGCCTCCCAAGAGCTTCTGGTTGGACTCCAGTGAGAGGCCATGAAGGAAACGGACAAAGAGGTCCAGGTGACCATTTTTGCTCTGCAGGGCTTGAGACATGACTGTCTTCAGGAAGATATCCAACGATGGCTCATTGTCACCAAATGAATACTTGTGTGTTCTCATGACTCTGTCCAGGAAGAAATCCAGCGATGGCTCACTGTCACCAAACTGATTCTTGTGTGTTCTCATGAATCTGGCCAGTACCTCTGTGTTGCTGTTGTTGTAGCAGTGGAAGATGTAGACTGCAGCGAGAAACTCCTGAATGCTCAGATGAACAAAGCAGTAGACTTTTCTCTGGAGGAGCACACACTCGGTTTTGAAGATCTCTGTGCACACTCCTGAGTACACAGAGGCCTCTGTGACATCAAGACCACACTCCTCCAGGTCTTCTTGGTAGAACATCAGGTTGCCTTTCTCCAGATGTGCAAACGCCAGCCTGCCCAGCTTCAGAAGAACTTTCCTGTCAGTCCTCTGCCTCCTCCTGTCATGTCTCTCATCGTACTTGTGCTTCTTCCTTTGTGTCTGAACCCGCAGGAAGTGTGAGTACATCTCAGTCAGGCTCTTGGGCAGCCCTCCTCTCTGGTTTCTAGTCAACATGTGCTCCAGAACTGTAGCAGTGATCCAGCAGAAGACTGGGATGTGGCACATGATGTGGAGGCTCCTGGACGCCTTGATGTGTGAGATGATTCTGCGGCACAGATTCTCATCACTGGATCTCCTCCTGAAGTACTCCTCCTTCTGGAGGTCAGTGAACCCTCGCACTTCTGTTACCCTGTCAACACATGTAGGAGGGATCTGAATGGCCGCCGCAGGTCTGGAAGTTATCCAGAGGAGAGCTGAGGGAAGCAGATTCCCCTCGATGAGGTTTGTCAACAGCACGTCTACTGATGACGTCTGTGTGACATTAGACACGACCTCATTGTTCTGGAAATCCAATGAAAACCTGCTTTCATCCAGGCCGTCAAAGATGAACACGACTTCACAGACGGCGAGCTTCTCTGCTGTGACCGTCTGTAATGTTGGATGGAAAACACAGAGCAGCTGGAGAAGACTGTAGCGCTCATCTTTGATCAAGTTCAGCTCCCGGAACGAAAGCAGAACCACAAGACTGACATGTTGGTTTTCCAAGCCCTCTGCCCAGTCCAGAGTGAACTTCTGCACTGAGAAGGTTTTTCCAATCCCGGCAACGCCCTGCGTCACAACTACTCTGATGTGTGTGTCTTGGCCAGGTAAGGGTTTAAAGATGTCCTGGCACTTGATTGGAGTGTCACTGAGGGTCTCCATCTTGGATGTTGTCTCCAGCTGCCACACCTCATGTTGGGTATTAACCTCTTCCCTCCGTCCCTGTGTGATGTAGAGCTCAGTGTAGATCCTGTTGAGGGGGGTTCCACTTCCTGCTGCAGCAGTTCCTTCTGTCACAAATTCACATCTCCTCCTCAGACTGATCTTATGCTCGTCTAAAACCTCCTGCAGACCGCCGTCCACTGGGCTGGTTTGACTGTTTGTCTGCAGTCCAGGTCTTGTTTTGGATCTTTCTCCACACTGGGGACAGGCAGGATCTCCTGATGGATCAAACTGGTCCCAGTCTGAGGTGATGCACCGTCTGCAGAACCAGTGTCCACAGCTGGTGGAGACTGGATCCCTCAGGAGCTCCTGAGGGATCCAGTTGGAGGACAGCTGCTCCTCCACATCACCTCGACTCCTCTTCCTGTCCCTGTGGAGATGAAAGCACTTTGTTTATGTTTAGACAACATTACGTTTTAAGTCAAATCTTTTATAAATGTCATAAGCTCTTATGTCTCTTCTGTTTTTTTAAACCATTATTTTACCAGGAAAAAATTGCTTGAGATAAGAAAATCTCTTTTTACGAGCAAGGCCTGGCCAAGAAGGCAGCAAGCAGGATACATATACAAACAAAGACGGGACAGACGGGGAGGGAAAGACATGAGAAAAAAAAAAAAAGACCAGAAGGGGGATAGGGGGAGAGAAGGGGGAAGAGAGAGCTGGATGTGGGAAAAGAAGGCTGTACCAGGGGATCCTGAGGAGAGAACAAGTACATAAAATCAAGCAAAATAGAACATATCACTTTCTTTGACTACAACTTCATGATTGTAATATTCCAATATTAATATAATTAAGATATTATTTACAAGAAGAAATGTCCATGTAAGTAGCATGACATCCACTTGAAGTTTCTGCAGCAGATTATGACAAATAGCCTACAGCAATCCAAGAGCTGGACAGCTCCTGATTTGTTTTTTGTTTGTTTTTTTTTTTTGTGATTTTTATCATGAATCCGTAAAAGAAAAGTTGACCAACAACAAGAGCAAAACATGTGAACAGTTTCTGGGTGACGAGGACACTCACTGCAACAAGCTTTCAACAAGCAAAAGAGGACAACACCCCCTTGACTTAACCCTGACATTAGTCACCATGGTTACGACTCCAGTGAAGACCCCGTAACATGTGTGAATGTGTGTGTGTGTGTGTGTGTGTGTGTGTGTGTGTGTGTCTTACTTTGTGTCTGGAGGTCCAGGTTCAGCACTGAACTCTGGAGGTTTATCTTTAGACCAGTCACTCTTCATGGACAGACAGCTGGACACTGCAGACTCTGCTCTGTGGCAGGAACTTCTGGAAACACAAATGTTTGAAACATGTTATTAGTTCTTGTAAATCAGGGCTCCAGACTAACTTTTCCACTGGCAGCACTGGTGCTCCCAGCTTTCCCAGTCGCTCCCAGCAGCTCATGGTTTGGTCGCACCCTTTTCTTGTGAGGGGGGTCCAGCTAAAAGAGCGGATGTGGCTCGTGATCTGAAGCATCAGTTTTGGGGTCACGTCTACTTTCTCCATGAGCCACAAACAGATTTCACAAGAAAACAGTGAACACACACTGCACTCTGACAGCTGTCTTACTTTGTGTCTGAAGGTCCAGGTTCAGCACTCAAGTCTGGAGGATGATGTTTAAATCAGTCACTCTTCATGGACAGACAGCTGGACACTGCAGACTCTGCTCTGCCCTCCTCTTCCTCCACACAGTCACTCATCTTATGCTTTAAGTCAGTCTAAGAGGTGCAAACACACACACACACACACACACACACACACACACACACACACACACACACACACACACACACACACCAAAGGGATGATATATGGGTTAATGTTCTAGTTTCCTATTGGACAACAGGCATTAACTGTATTAAATAATGTGTGTTTCAACATATTTTCGTGGAAACGTTAGTTAGTTTGTTGCTATTTTATATTAATTCTATATTTATAATAAGTTGTTCGTTTTTTTCTTCTTCAATTCCAACAATGTTATTTTGCAAAAATATGTTTTTTGCATTTTATTGTTATTATTATTATTATTATTATTATTATTATTATTATGTCTTTATTAATGTCTTTCCCATTTACACAGGTGACGGAGGGTTAATAATACACACACACACACACACACACACACTTTGCTGAGATGTGAATGTCGTATTTTTTACTAAATAGGTTTTACACTCACAGAAAAATAAAGACATAAAGACATTTAAAAAATTATCCAAAATCTCAGTGTCTGAATATTTTCCCAGAGCAACAGCAGTTATCCCTACATTAACCATATTGAGGGATTTGGTCAGAGAGAGAGTGCCAAACTACTGACCCAACATTCTATTTCAGTGATTGCAATAAATTAAACACACCATTACTGACAACAGCTGACAACAGCTGTCAGGCAAGGGTCCTAACTTGTCCTAACTTCTCCACCATATATGGCGCCCCTGACAGGGGGAACCGCCCAGTTTGCAAACTATTAATAGATTTGCATTTTTTTCCCATTAATTTATTCATTTGTTCATTTTCCAGTGTCGGGTTTATACACACAGATCAGTCTGTATTTCCTGCGGAATAAACGCAATTAAACGGCTTTAAAAACGTCCTGTCTGACGGATAGAACTGGCTAACATTTGTTTTTACCGCCTGATGAGATTTTTTTCATCACCACAAAGAAAATGATCACTGCTTTACTTTTTAAACTTATTTCTAACAGATGAACTCAACAGTGAAAAATGCAGCTTAAAAACGGCGTCAGACGAAAGTAGAGACTCACCGCAGAAGGGGAAGTTGGTCTCATGATGACGAGTTTCTTTCTTTCTTCTTGGACTTGAACTCAAAGCTCAAACAGAAATACTGTTCTGACGTCCGAACGTGTGCAGCTCTTCTACATCATGACAGTGGGACAGTCCAACATTAATGATGATGATGAGCCTCCTGGTCGCGGCTCGTCCAAACCTTCAACCAAACTTTCACTTTTACTTGTGCTGCGTTCACGGCCTCATCGGACTGATGGGATAATTCAGCAGCTCCCACCTGCATCCCTGCGCTTTGGGACTGTGGACGTCATGAGATTATAATCTGATGCCGTGAAGGCTTTGGCCAGTCAGCTCACACTGCTCCCTGTTTCATTTAAACCCCCGCAGAGGAAAACAAAGCATCTGGGGACAAAATCTCCTCAGACGGGACTTTTACTTTGAAATGTACCGCTGTGGCCCGCTGAGAGCAGATTGGTTTTCATTCATAGAAAACTCGGTGCCATGAGCTGACATTTTGAAACGTCACTTCTTGTTAAATCCCGATTTTACTGGACGGTTTTGTGAGGCGTTCACGTGCCCCTCCTGCCGGGAAGCTGAACTGTCTGATAATCCCAACACCACCTGAATGCAGCATGACTCACCTGACGTCGCATGCATACCTCTGACTCTGTGTGTGTGTGTGTGTGTGTGTGTGTGTGTGTGTTCAGATGTTTGTTTGTTTGTTTGTGTGTTTTCCTCTCCGTCCTCAGAAACACACAGTGAGGTGATTCTCAGTTGATTCTTGTTTTGTTCTCTTTTTCTCTTTGTCTCCATCTAGTGGTGAGAACACAGAACGACACACTGACTCCCTCCTGCCTGTGGCTCTGTGTGTGTGTGTGTGTGTGTGTGTGTGTGTGTGTGTGTGTGTGTGTGTGTGTGTGTGTGTGTGTGTGTGTGTGTGTGTGTGTGTGTGCAGGGCCGGCACTAGCCATTTGGGTGCCCTAAGCACAAATGCTTGTGCTTAGGGCACCTCCTTCCGGGAAACGAACAATAATTCAGTATTTGTCAGTGCGTTTCTCTTTATTTCCACTTCTCAATATTATTGGAAATACTTGCAAATAAATAAGAGGAGAAATTAATATCTTGATAAAAAAAAAAAAGACCTAAAACTAACTAATTTTGGATTAACAATGGCACCAAACATTAAAATAAACAAAATAATTTAAAATAATAAATAAATACCTCCACCATAATTAAAAAAAGATCTGTGCAATGACTGTAGAAGAACTGAAAATTGTAAACACAGTACAAAGTATCTTTAAATAAGTACATAAGTACAAATAACTACACAATAAAATTTACTTAACAGAGGAACTCTACAAAAGACCATGCTATGCTATAAAACTATGTACCAGATATTTTCACAAGCACCAGCTGTTAGAGGCCCTACAGAGGCACAGGTCTGCATTTCCTGACTGCAAAATCAGAAATCAGATGTAATCAGAAATACAAGACAAAATACTCAGGGATTCTACAGTGAAATACAGTTTTGAACCATGGTACAAAAAATATTTCATAATTAATTATAGGATTATGTAGAGAGATAAGATAAGTAGTGGTGTCAAGAGATTAAAAAAATTGAGAGATTAATTAATTATGATCTGTAATTAATTGATCTAATTAATCTCTTTTTTAATCTCACCTAAAATTGCTGATTAAAGCCCTCAACTTGAGGTATTTCCCTTTAAATTCATTACATTATTGTAGCAGATCAGTCAGATGCAGGTCGGGGGAACGACCCCTCTTTTTCAAGACCCTTTTTTGGGAAAAAAAAAAAAAAAAAAAAAAAAATTATATGGACAAAATCTTGTTTGAATAAAAAAGCCACCGGTCGGCATCAGGCGAGCCGGCCGCGGCACCGGGTCTGGTCTGCCGGATCTGACAGGTGAGCGGCGCACACATAGCCTACTGCCATATCAATTTTTGTTCATATGCGGCTGCAATGACTGCTTAACCCTAACCCTAACCCTAACTGGTTTACATATGCACAATACATGTGTATTTGCTTAGACCCCCAATATTAGACAAGGGCGTTTTTTCAGGGCATTTTCAATGGAAAAAATATCGTCTTATATTCGGATGAATACGGTAATGTATTAACTTCGATCACGCAACCTTTTCTTCCACCTCCTCTCCTCTCCTCTCCTCCACAGTCAGACACACACACACGAGTCGCGACACCCCCTCCTCAACATGCTGCCTGTTTACAACGGACTCGGACTGTTGGGGCAGGTGTTAATCAAAACAAACCAATCATGTCTTGACCTCTTCACAGGTTGTTGGCCTCTGATTGGCCTGGCCTGTCTCTCTGACTTAAAAAAAAAAAAAAAAAAAGATCAGACAGGTGAGGCCAGCCGGACCGGAACGACAGCTGATTGGCCTGACCGGCGACCTGTTTAAAAAAAAAAAAAAAAAAAAAAAAGACGGGCAGGCCACTGGGCCAGTGACAGGCCGGCGCTTCGGGAAATCTCCCGGTTTTCCCGATGTACAGTCCGGGCCTGACAACAGGAGCCTATCAGCTTATGCTAAACGAGCCCAAACACAATGACAGCCAATCAATGTCCACTTCAGGGTGTGACTGACCATTGTTTTCCACCCCCAACAACTTAAGCACAGGAAGCCCAACGCCTACAAACCGATTTTATAAAAGTAAAGTTAGAGATTAAAAACTAGATTAACTCGATTAAAAAACATAACATGCTAAATATGACTGTAATTAATTAATCTCAATTAACGCGATAATTTGACACCACTAAAGATAAGATAAGATGAAATATTCCTTTATTAGTCCCACAGTGGGGAAATTCCAGCATTACAGCAGCAAAGTGGATAGCAAAAATATGAAGCATCAGTAAAAACAGACAATAAATAGCAACAAGCAATACAAACAATATAAACAATGAATATAGAAAATATAGAAAATATGAACAATTTAAACAATGGAGTAGGCCTATGTTTAAAACACTGGTACATGAAAAAATAATTATTTTACCTTTATAGACAAGGATTGATGGGGCACAATATAAAAATTCTGTACATCTACATAACTTTAACATTGATTTTTCAAATTACAGTTTCACCAGCAGATGTCGCTCTTAGCCTATCAACCTCTCGAAAATGTCGGCATAGAACAATTACTAAACTTGATAATCACCTGTCTAATCTGGCGTATCGCATCACTTTCAGTTTTAAGGTTTCTTCAGAGTTCAGGTTACCAAGAGCCGTTTTCCATTCATCAACTCATTATTTTGTGAAAGTATCACCTGCAGCGTTACTTTTTTCACTACACAATCACATACTCGTTGGTTCATAGTACATAACAAACGCCAAATACAGACATCTCAACTCGGCATCTCAGCGGCTCCCTGACACCGGCAAATGAGTCTCCCGGAATCTGGAACGAGCAAGCAAGAGCTCAGAGGAGAGTGACGGCGTGTGTGTGACTGATCATGTACTGTGCGTACAAGAGGAAGCGAGCATGTGTGTGTGTGTGTGTGTGTCACTGCTGCTGCGACCGTGTGTAACGACAACCCCCCAACCACCACCCGGAGCAGACCTCCCTGGAATGAGTTTCTGCAGATTGAGATGTCTGCAAATAAACGTCCTGAAATGCAGTATGCAAAGAAAACTTGGCTAATACTTGGCTGATCACTTCTGATGGCTAAAAGAAATAGCAAGTTAAGCTTGATCAGCAATAGAAAACATGTTTGTAATTTCCGTTTCAAACTACAGCGTGCTTGTGAATTAGTGAAGGAGAACATGTCCATTGCGCAGTCAAACCAATGCGCAGCGATGGTTTGATAAGGATGGAAAGAGCAGAAGCTTTAGTCCAGGGGGAAAAGTTTTGGTGTTGCTTCCTATTCCTGGTTCAGCTCTGCAGGCACAGTATTGTGGTCCCTGTGTAGTCAAAGAGAAAGTCAGTGACCGAGACTACACTGTCACCATTCCAGAACGCAGGCGACAAAGTAGACTGTGTCATATTAACATGCTGAAGCCGTACCTGGAGAGGGCCGCTTGTTTTCCCTTTACTGTCAGAGCAGAGGTCAAGGCTGCCGGGGCGCTGTCCAGTGCTGAAACCACTGATCAGGGCGGCTCCGTCGGGGCGCTGTCCGGTGCTGAAACCACTGATCAGGGCGGCTCCGTCGGAGCGCTGTCCAGTGCTGAAACCACTGATCAGGGCGGCTCCGTCGTGGCGCTGTCCAGTGCTGAAACCACTGATCAGGGCGGCTCCGTCGTGGCGCTGTCCAGTGCTGAAACCACTGATCAGGGCTGCTCCGTTGTGGCGCTGTCCAGTTCTGATTCTAGGGGGCCGCTGGTTGCGTCAGCGCTACTCCTCCCACAGCTTTCATTTTAGGCCCACATAATGAATTGGAAAAATGTGTGGTCCGATTGGGAGAAGTGTGCTATTGTTACTTTTATAAGCATTCTGCCTTACCAAATTTTCACAATTCCAATTTTACAGAAAATTTCAACCATCGGAAATGAATGGCCAATACTTCCCAAGGTTGTGAGGCGCACAGCTTTTGACCTGCGTCCACACACCAAATACAAAAAAACATGCGTCCTGTGGAGAGGAAGCGGTGTGTTGATTTTCAAACCAATCGGACTTTGCAAGTTTTCATAATTTACGTTTAAATTCGCGATTTTGCCCTCATTGGAAAATAATGGGGAACTGGCTGACACCCATGCATTTTCAAAGCCTCACAGCTCCCTCATTCTTTGGCCGACAGACTCCATTCAAAGCCTAAAAGGTCAGCAAAAGTGCAACTTTATCTGTGTCATCTTCAATACCAACTTCCAACTTCCAACGGTACAGCGCAAGGCAGTAATTTCGCCCAGGGCGGCAACATGGGCAGAACCGCCACTGACTGAGGTGCAGGTCATGTCAGCACTGGACGTTCACTTCACTGTGTTTTCTGATTCAATATTTATTGTAATTTTATTTTTTTATATATATATATTTTTGCCTGTATTATACAGCTGATATTGCACTCTTAGTCTACCCTAGGCCTGCATTAAAATTAGTGAAAAAAAGACATTTGACAGCTCAGTACTTGTGTATTTCAGAAGGAAGCTGCTAGTTTCCTGTCATTTTTGACAGCACTGGTTTTGGCCGGACAGCAGCGGCGGGGCCAGCGCTACAAACCTGAATGTCTGTTTACACCACTACACCAGCGGTCATGGTCGAGTGTTGGACTTTCCACAATTCCACACGTCCAAGATTGTCAGTTAACCCGTAGAAACCTAAATGAAATTTATTGATTTATTAATTGAAACACCTTTTATTTTATTTTTGTGTTTTTATTAGCAAATTGGAATGTCTGAAAAAGCTCAGTCTTTGTGTATAAGCTGTACCCTCCTGAGACTTAGGAGAAAAAGTGTCTGAGCCTCACCTTCTCTGGACACACTTTGACTCTGACAGACAGTTTTCTTTGTATAAAGACCCTGACAGGGAGTGAACTCTGCACCTTGTCTGGTTTCCCTCTCACAACACCTTGATCATGAACAAAGTTTCCTCCGTTTCTTAGCTTGCTCAACATATCTGGCCTTTGTCTTGAGTTTTTGGGGCACAAACAAAACTTTGCAACCTCAAGTTTGTCAGTAAGGACTGTTTCCAGATATCTTGCAGTTTGGGCAGCTTGCTTTGAGTAAATCAGACAATAATTTCTCTCACCATAAACACGACATGCTTTCAAATTTGAGGGTGGCAAACTGGTCTCATCATTTACACCCAGATATATCACTGCATCAAGTTTAAAAAGCTGTAAGGTTTCCCTTTGAAGCAGTCGATGTAAAGGATTAGCCTGTCCAGTTCCAATCCCTGTACCGTCAATAAGGAGTCATTACAATCATGTACCTCTTTAAAGAGTTGGGCCATGGGATAGTCCACACTCTGGGTTTCGATCACATATTTGCATTCAGAGAGTCGTCTCCTTAAAGCGTCTTTGAGTGCATTCTACATAAGAACATGCTCATAAAGTGGAGTTATAGTTTAAAAGTATAGTTTCCTGTTTTCAGGTCAGTAAATGTCTTAGATTGAATCTCATTTGAACAGTGATGAAGTGATGATGCTGTTAATAAGACACTTAAAAGTGCCCGATGGTTTCTTAAGGCACGTATCCCGTCTCCATGCTGGTAGATAACTGGAAAATCATGAGCTCACACCGGCCTGCTGGTCTGACCCGACTGTTATTTGTTCCAAGAGGGAAAAAGAAGTCAGCTGGCCCCAGAGCTTTTTGGTCCACCTACAGAAATTATGGAGGGAAACTCTCTTGATAGCTTTAAAACCAAACTAAAGACTTATTTCTTTTCTTTAACTTATGGACAATATAATTGTCATTTGAGCTTTGAGGGAGTTTCTGTCTCCCTGCTGTCCTCAGTCCTGCTCCCCCTGCTGGCCCTACTTACTCCTGCACCTTCCACGGCCATTAGCTTAGAAACATTCATGCACCTTATTGTATCCTTGCTTTATTAAGTCCTGGAGCCTAAATAATGATGAACCTCCCCTCATACCTCGTGCATCGGAGGGAGCAGCAGCTGTGGTTTCACCAATCGCTGACCCAAATGTCGACCTGATCCACTTCTTACCGGTCTCAGAACGTTCTCCTGAAAAGGGCTTCTCAAACCGAGCATGTCCATAGTTCTGGTCTCAGACAGTCGTATTCTTCTGGGACTTGTTTTGGATGCTGCCACATGGGACTCTGCTGCTACTTAAGCTAGCAGCAGGCTGTGTTGTTTAAATGCAGCTGCATTCTGCGGCCGGTGAAAAGTCTACATCGAGCTGTCCATTTCAGAAGAGCAACCATTTCTTAGTGTTTCAAAGCCGTTTACGATGCTGTTGCCTGCAGCTAAATCAATATCAGGATCAATACTGAGGCGAGAGGTGACATGATATTCTCTACATCTGAGGATGATGCCAGATAATCTGGAAATAGGGCTCGAGCTCCTCAAAGAGCAAACCTGTCCTGCCATCGATTCACACAAAGCAACAATCCAGCTGCTGTGTTCAAATCAGATTTCTTCCCTCTTCAAGTTGTCTTCTGTTTTAGGAAACCTGTGTAACACCTGGCCAGGGGCTGCAGGTGAGAAAAGCCTCTGACACATTTAGTCAAGTGTTTATTAATGTGCACTGTCCAAAATGAAATACAACTCTGTTGAAAGTAAAACATCAGGTATAGACCGTTAAACATCTTAATGTGACTTGGAGATCAAAAAATCAACTGTCAACCACAAATCAGCCAAACATGTTCTCAACACTTTCAGGTCTGTGTTTGTTTCTGAGAAACTGGCAGCTCCACCACACTAGAAGGATTATCTGACCTCAAACCAAACCCAGGGAGGAGCGCCTCAGTGAAGGTGGAGCTGAAGGTGTGGAGGAGTCTCAGTCTATCAGAAGAGACTCTGTAGAAGGACAGAGTCCCAGCAGACCAGTCCAGATCCACTGCTACTCTGTGAGATCCACTGGGACGGACAGAGATGCTGGTGGACTCACTGTTGTGTCTGGCATTGTAGCTGTTAACACGGCACTCCAGACTCCAGGACTGTTTATTGTATCCAAGCACAGACCCAGCACCTCTTCTTATGATTCCTCTGTAAGTCACTCCTATATGAACCACTCCACTCCACTGGACCTCCCAGTAACATCGCCCAGTCAGACCTTCTCTACACAGAACCTGAGGGCTCAGGTTAAATCTGTCTGGGTGATCAAGATACCACTGGCACTGCCCTCTCTCCCTCGTCGCCTTCCTGTTGTCCTCAGACAGACGGAGGTATCTGTGCACTGTGTTTGGGTCCAGTGTGATATCACAGGCATCTGATGGGGAGAAGACACACACACGTCAGAAAGCATCATTCACTCACACTCTCCTGGCTCTTATAAGGTTATTATAGTTTTGCATTTTTCATTAGTTTTTATTTTTAATGTCATTTTACACTTTGTGTTTTCAATTTGAGTTTGGTTTGAATTCATTTTTAAAGAGGATTTGCTTGTTTAGTTTATTGTTTTTAATGCTTATTTTTTGTTCAGTTTGTAAGGCAGATTTCATATCCACCCAAAACACCAGGCTTACAGAGAAAAACAAATACATATCAACAATTAAACAAATGACACCTTTTTGTTCTCCTTCAGGTTTTTTTTCTTATATCTCCCTCTCTTTTTCTGTACCACTCTCTATCATACACTTATGTGTATATATATATATATATATACACTATATTGCCAAAAGTATTCGCTCGGCTGCCTTCACACACATATGAACATGAGTGACATCCCATTCTTAAACCATAGGATTTAATATGATGTGGGCCCATCCTTTGCAGCTAGAACAGCTTCAACTCTTCTAGGAAGACTGTCCACAAGGTTGAGGAGAGTGTTTATGGGAATTTTTGACCATTCTTCCAGAAGTGCATTTGTGAGGTCAAACACTGATGTTGGTCGAGAAGGCCTGGCTCGCAGTCTCCGCTCTAATTCATCCCAAAGGTGTTCTATCGGGTTCAGGTCAGGACTCTGTGCAGGCCAGTCAAGTTCATCCACACCAGACTCTGTCATCCATGTCTTTATGGACCTTGCTTTGTGCACTGGTGCGCAGTCGTGTTGGAACAGGAAGGGCCATCTCCAAACTGTTCCCACAAAGTTGGGAGCATGAAATTGTCCAAAATGTCTTTGTATGCTGAAGCATTAAGAGTTCCTTTCACTGGAACTAAGGGGCCGAGCCCAACGTCCGAAAAACAACCCCACACCATAATCCCCCCTCCACCAAACTTTACACTTGGCACAATGCAGTCAGACAAGTACCGTTCTCTTGGCAACCACCAAACCCAGACTCGTCCATCAGATTGCCAGACGGAGAAGCGTGACTCGTCACTGCAGAGAACGCGTCTCCACTGCTCTAGAGGCCAGTGGCGGTGTGCTTTACACCGCTGCATCCGATGCTTTGCATTGTGCTTGGTGATGTAAGGCTTGGATGCAGCTGCTCGGCCATGGAAACCCATTCCATGAAGTTCTCTACGTACTGCTCTTGAGCTAATCTGAAGATCACATGAAGTTTAAAGGTCTCAAGCTATTGACTCTGCAGAAAGTTGGCGTCCTCTGCGCACTATGCGTCTCAGCATCCGCTGACCCCGCTCTGTGATTTTATGTGGCCTACCACTCCGTGGCTGAGTTGCTGTCGTTCCCAATCGCTTCTACTTTGTTATAGTACCACTAACAGTTGATTGTGGAATATTTAGTAGCGAGGAAGTTTCACAACTGGACTTACTGCACAGGTGGCATCCTATTACATTACTATTACAGCACCATGCTGGAATTCACTGAGCTCCTGAGAGCGACCCATTCTTTCACAAATGTTTGTAGAAGTAGTCTGCATGCCTAGGTGCTTGATTTTATACACCTGTGGTCATGGAAGTGATTGGAACACCTGAATTCAATGATTTGGATAGATGAGCGAATACTTTTGGCAATATAGTGTGTATATATATATATATATAAATATATATATATGTATATATATATATATATCATGCTGTTCACATTTTGACATCATGAGACCAAGACGACGCCTAACAATTGATCAGCAGCACCTCGCCATTGCGAGGCCTCAAACAGGATGTTCTCAGACGGAAGTGGCCACTGAGCTTAGAGTGTCACAGAGTGTCATCAGCAGGTTGTAACAGAGATACAGAGAGACTGGAAGAGTCACAGAAAGGCATAGAAGTGGTCGTCCTTTGGCCACATCCCACACTGATGACCGCTTCATTGTGAACAGTGCCCTGCGGAACTGGATGATCAATGCCACTCAACTCCAGGCACGTTTAAGGGAGGTGAGAGGCACCCAAGTGTCACGTCAGACCATTCGAAACTGTTTACATCAGCATGTTCTGCGTGCTAGACGACCTGCAAGGGTACCTGACCACACCACCAGGCACAGGTGTCATCGTCTTGCATGGGCCAGGGAGCATTTACGCTGGACGAGGGACCAGTGGGCCTCAGTGCTGTTCTCTGATGAAAGCCGATTCATGTTGAGCAGAAATGATGGCCACCAACATCATTAATCCAGTCATTGTGCCCCTGCATGAACAACAAAGGCCTAATTTCATCTTCATGGACGACAATGCTCCAGCTCATCGAGGTCGCATAATTAGGGAACGGCTGCTGGAGACTGGGGTACCTCAGATGGAGTGGCCTGCACTTTCTCCAGACCTGCATCCCACAGAAAACCTATGGGATCAGCTGAGTCGCCGTGTAGAGGCTCGGAGCTCTGTACCCCAGAACCTCAATGTCCTGAGGGCCGCCCTTCAAGAAGAGTGGGATGCCATGCCTCAGCAGACAATAAGTCGTCTTGTGAACAGCATGAGACGTCGTTGTCAAGCTGTAATTGATGCTCAAGGGCACATGACAAGTTATTGAGACATTGACATTTTTTGTTGTGGTATATCCACCACTGTTGTTGGCTTTTGTTTCAAGAAATTGTTTGAGATGAGGAAATCATCAGTGTATGCTTCTACTTAAATGCCCTACTTTCACGATATAATATCACTGTAGTGTGAACTTTTTACATTTTCCGTAAATTTCACCCGAAAGCCAAATATCCCTAACTTTTTGTGAGTAGTGTATATATATATATACAGTTGTGTTCAAAATAATAGCAGTGTGTTTAAAAAAGTGAGTAAAGTCCATAATCCTTATAATAGCTTTTATTTCCATACAGGAAATTTACATACAATCTTTGCCATTTGGGCTATTCTTCAATCTATTTGAATGGTAGTTTTCCGTTTTCTTCCACATCTTTCTGGTTTTGGTTGCCATTTTAAAGCATCTGAGATCATTTTAGCTGAGCAGCCTATCATTTCTGCACTTCTTTATATGTTTTCCCCTCTCTAATCAACTTTTTAATCAAACTACGCTGTTCTTCTGAACAATATCTGGAACAACCCATTCTACTCAGATTTTCAGAGAGAAATGCACCACAACCAGCATGTACAACATTTGCTGCCTTCGTCCTTGAATAAGGGCCACCTGTTTGACACCTGTTTTTTCACAGAATGAATGACCTCTCTAATTGAACTCCACACTGCTATTATTTTGAACACACCTCTTTCAATTAATGATTCAATTACACAGAATCAGCAGCATGTAAGTCATGACTGTTGGATCTGTTGGTTTTCTATTACTCTACTGCACCTACTAGTAAATTATTTGCCATGTAGGAATATAATTTCTACCAAAAACAGTGATTGATGTGGTTAGTGATGTTGACTCCTATTATTTTGAACACAACTGTATATATATACAGTATATGGGGGGGATTGGTAATGAGGAAGGTTTATTCTCCATCTCTTTCACAGTCTTCCAGAATCTGTTCTGTGAAATAGCTAGTCTTGGATTTGCGGATGGCTTGGGTACATGTATTTCTTATTTTACGGAAAGCTAGCCAGTCTTCAGGAGATTTTGATCAGTGGGCTCTATGCCACAGGGTGTTTTTGAGGCGGAGTTGCTCTGCTAGGTCACGGTCAAACTATGGACTAAGTCTGTTTTTGATCCAACCAGCAACAGATATTGTTGAGTGTTGAGTTAGCTGGATGGTGAGAATAAGTAGATCAAACTGTTTGGGGACAGATTTCCTGGTGGTGATGGAGCATTGGAGATGTTCCTTGCTGTAGATAATAATAATAATAACAATAATAATAATAATAATAATACATTTTATTTATAAGCACCTTTCTTGACACTCAAGGACACTTTACAAAGATAAAACAAGTACAATAAAACAACAGATACAAGCTATACACAGTAAAAAGATAGCCACCCCAACCCCTCAGGAGGACCTGTCCTGTCTAAACACATTCACTCATTCATTCATGCATCTTCTAAACAGCTTTTCCTCACTAGGGTCGTTGGGGGTTGGAGGGTGGGGGGAGCCTATGCCAGCGCTCATAGGGCGGAAGGCATCTAAACACATTATAGCCTGGAATAGTGATAGCGGAGTCTGGCACGCTCTTTTTAAGCCATCCCCAGAATCCCCAGAATCTCGGGTTCAGAGTTGTGGACCCAAACCTTTATCTGATCTATTTTAGGCAACAGGCTTCTGGCGTTCACGTGGAGGAAACCCAGAGATGTGCAAGAGCAGAAGTCAGAAAAGCTTAGGTTCAAACCAGGGTTATCAGAGCAGAGAGATGTAGCAGTAGGACAGGTACCAGAGAGTGTAGAGCTAGATACATCACAAGGACCGGGACGAACATGAATATTACCCGACAACATCAGTAGTAGCATAATCAAAGCACGGCAGAGTGTTAACTGGTAGTTGGGATGTTTTTTCATTTCATACATGCTTTTGTCAGAGCAGGACTTAACAGAGGGCAGCAAAATCATATTGTGGAGCAGATTCATAATATGACATGACAGCAGTGGCAGAATACAGAAAATCGTGTTATTGGCATTATGTGTCAGTTCGAGTGCCCTGGTTAACAGAAGAGCATCATTGTCCCTGTTTGATGTGTAAGTGCCAGCTGTCTCACGGCCAGGAAGTACCGCACTCAAATGGGTTGGTAGCCTAAAGTAAACTACAACTGATTTGCTTTCTTAATTATTTTTTTCTTCGTATTTTCTGTGTTGTTTTGTTTGAGTTACTGTCTGGTTCTTTCTTTCTTTCCACATCTGTACAGTCCTGTCTTCTCCTTTTCTAATATGTTTTTGGTCATTGTAGCTTTGATTGGACACAGCAGAGAGACAGGAAAGGCCGGGGAGAGAGAGGGGCCGCCCTGCAGCAAAGGGCCTGACGTGGGATTCAAACCCACGACTCAGCCTGGACAAGCTGGAGTTCTGCAGCACGTGAGCTCCCAGGACGCCCAGCTTTCTCTGTCCTGTCAGCTGATTTTAGCTGCTTTTGGAAACACACACACACATATAGTTTCAGCTCGCTCACATTTTCTGTAAAGCCTTGTTTGGATTTGTACTTTGTATGTGTGTGTGTGTGTGTGTGTGTGTGTGTGTGTGCGCGTGTGTGTGTGTGTGTGTGCGCGTGTGTGTGCGTGTGTGTGTGCTTGCTCATACTGTCTCAGTACTCACATCCTCTCAGGCTGTCAGCTGGAATCCAGTCTTTTACATGTTCCAGCCTGTAGGGATGAACACAAAACCATCATCCTCTTCATCGTCATCATCATCATCATCATCATCATCATCATCACCTGCAGGTCAACTTGAGCACATGATCCCAACACACTGTGGCTGCTCTGATTGGCTGATCTCTCTCTGTCTTTCTGTCCAGTCCTGAGGCCACTGAGCACTTTGGATATTTCCCAGGAAATGCTGCCTGCACTGACTGTGTCCAGCACAAGAACCAAGCAACCAAGCTGCTCCGCCTGGACTGACTCCACCCCTCTACTGACCTCAGAGGACTGACTCCACCCCTCTACTGACCTGAGAGTCTTCAGGCTGCAGTTTGGACTCTCCACCAGAGCAGACAGCAGCTCCACTCCTGAATCCTGCAGCTGGTTGTCACTCAGGTCCAGCTCTGTCAGATGGGGGTTGGACGTCAGAGCCAAAGCCAGAGAAGCACAGCAGCTCTCTGACAAGCTGCAGTCACTCAGTCTGAATGAAGAATAAAAAATACAAGTATAAGACAGGAAGAGAGCAGATACAAAACATGTTTTCAGTTATTTCACCTTTTTTTGTTAAGTACATAACTCCACATGTGTTTATTCATAGTTTTGATTCCTTCAGTTAGAATCTACAATGTAAATAGTCATGAAAATAAAGAAAACGCATTGAATGAGAAGGTGTGTCCAAACCTTTGGCCTGTACTGTATATATATATATATATATATATATACATACACTACTCACAAAAAGTTAGGGATATTTGGCTTTCGGGTGAAATTTACGGAAAATGTAAAAAGTTCACACTACAGTGATATTATATCATGAAAGTAGGGCATTTAAGTAGAAGCATACACTGGTGATTTCCTCATCTCAAACAATTTCTTGAAACAAAAGCCAACAACAGTGGTGGATATACCACAACAAAAAATGTCAGTGTCAATAACTTGTCATGTGCCCTTGAGCATCAATTCCAGCTTGACAACGACGTCTCATGCTGTTCACAAGTCGACTTATTGTCTGCTGAGGCATGGCATCCCACTCTTCTTGAAGGGCGGCCCTCAGGACATTGAGGTTCTGGGGTACAGAGCTCCGAGCCTCTACACGGCTCAGCTGATCCCATAGGTTTTCTATGGGATTCAGGTCTGGAGAAAGTGCAGGCCACTCCATTTGAGGTACCCCAGTTTCCAGCAGTCGTTCCCTAATGATACGACCTCGATGAACTGGAGCATTGTCGTCCATGAAGATGAAATTAGGCCTTTGTTGTTCATGCAGGGGCACAATGACTGGATTAATGATGTTATTCAGGTAGTATGGGCTTGTCACTGTACCATTCATAAAGTGTAGGGCAGTTCTGTACTGACTAGACTCACCTGCCCACACAGTAACACCACCACCACCAAAGGCTCGTCTGGTGACAACAGTGGCTGATGCATAGGGCTCTCCTTGACGTCTCCAACATCGTTGGCGGCCATCATTTCTGCTCAACATGAATCGTCTTTCATCAGAGAACAGCACTGAGGCCCACTGGTCCCTCGTCCAGCGTAAATGCTCCCTGGCCCATGCAAGACGATGACACCTGTGCCTGGTGGTGTGGTCAGGTACCCTTGCAGGTCGTCTAGCACGCAGACCATGCTGATGTAAACGGTTTCGAATGGTCTGACGTGACACTTGGGTGCCTCTCACCTCCCTTAAACGTGCCTGGAGTTGAGTGGCATTCATCATCTGGTTCCGCAGGGCACTGTTCACAATGAAGCGGTCATCAGTGTGGGATGTGGCCAAAGGACGTCCACTTCTATGCCTTTCTGTGACTCTTCCAGTCTCTCTGTATCTCTGTTGCAACCTGCTGATGACACTCTGTGACACTCTAAGCTCAGTGGCCACTTCCGTCTGAGGACATCCTGTTTGAGGCCTCGCAATGGCGAGGTGCTGCTGATCAGACTGTTTAAATACCAATTCTAATTGAACCAGGAAATTTATTGGTCGATTCATGGATCAAACACCTGTTGTGAATTTTGCCGTTAAGCTCCTTGTTAGAGAACAGCAACTTGTGCAAAAAGTACTGAAACACTGAACAGTTGGACATGTGCATTCAAAAGTTTACAGAAGGTCACATTAAGTTCACCTGTAAAGGTTATAATGCATTTTAGGTTCATCCTGAAATTTCACCCGAAAGCCGAATATCCCTAACTTTTTGTGAGTAGTGTATACTTTATATATAATAATATACATATATATGTGTATATAAAGTATGGATGTGGAAGTTAACGCGTTATTAACTAATTAACGCAAAATCCTTTTAAAGGTGACAATTTTTTTAACGGCCGATTAACGTGGTGGTGTTTGAACCTTTGCCCACTCTGCAACTTTCCTCCTGCCTCTGCAAAATTGTTTAATGCGCACAGCGCGATTACCGGCAAATGGCCAACCCTAATCAACCGTGTTGTCTGTGTCATTGTCCGTTGTGCTGCTGCAACTGCATATAAACAAAAGTGGGTTTATAATGAAAGTACGGCAGTCTGTGTGCGTGGCGCACTTGTCAGATCTGGCAGACCGGGTGCCGCGGCCGTTGCCGGCGCAGTGCTGGCCGGAGGTAACTTCCTCCTTCTTCAGAAAGCATCCAATTGACAGCCGGAGCAGCACTTGTCAGACCTGACCGGCCGGCACCAGGTCTGCCGGATCTAATGGGTGTGCCGCGCATTCAGACTGCCGTACTTTCATTATAAACCGACTTTTGTTTATATCGAGCGGTTAGCAGCGCCCGAGCAGCAGACGGACGTCACTGACATAATGACAGTAATGTTTTCAGCGAATCAACAATCAGAGAAAATATAACACATCAGAAACTGGAGTGGTTTAGAGCCTATGTAAGACTTGAGCTTGTTCATACTCACAAATGAGTACACATGAGGAGTGGAAAATTTTACAATAGAAAAGTCAGATTTGGCGTGAGATTTCTCTCTTGAGCGTGAGAGCGTGAGATTGAGGCTGAATGCGTGACTGTCGCGGCCAGTGCGTGAGAGTTGGCAACCCTGCCAGTGGACACCTCTACCACCTGTAAACTTTCCACAGTGGTCGCCAGATGGGTGGCTACATCATTACAATGTAATGTTGCAGTTATGCCCATCTGTTATTTGTTGGGCTTGAGTTTATAATTTCAGCCTTTTTTTATTTTTTACTATGTGCACCTTATTATTATTATTATTATTTTTACATCTTTTGTTACTTGGAGATTCTGGACAGTATTTGTCATCATTGCAATAATAATAAACATGCTGCATTAGTAGAAAGCAAGTATTTGTCTACTCCCATGTTGATATGCGTATTAAAAACTTGAAAAATATCTGTTTAAGGTAGATTTAGAACAGATAAAAAATATGTGATTAATTTGCTATTAATCATGATTAACTATGGACAATCATGTGATTAATCTGATTAAATATTTTAATCGATCCACAGACCTAATATATATCTATATCTATATCTATATATATCTATCTATATCTATATCTATCTATATCTATATCTATATATATCTATCTATATCTATATCTATATCTATCTATATATATAGATATAGATAGATAGATAGATAGATAGATAGATAGATAGATATATCGATAGATAGATAGATAGATAGATAGATAGATAGATAGATAGATACCGTATTTCACCAATTAATCGCCCGGGCGTTTAATATGCAAAATCGACTTGGACCCCGGGCGTTTAAAAGAACCAGGCGGCTATTCGCTGCAGGCCTTTATTTATTTTTGCACCAGGTCATTATTGTGATGATAGTTACTGTCCAACATATTTTCAGTCGGTCGATTTAATATTACTGTACACCCTTTTGTTCTAACGTTAGCTAGCGCTCTTATTTTGACAGAAAACGGAAGTGCCGCACAGTTATTGTGCGGCTAACTGTTTACTTCTGCAAAAATAAGGTGAATAGCCTTAATTTGGGTTACCTCATTATGATGCAAATAATCGCCCCGGCGGTTATTCGGGTGGGCGTTTAATACACAAAATGCGTGCAGACCCCAGGCGTTTATAAGAACCCGGCGGCTATTTGCGGCCGGGCGATTAATTGGTGAAATACGGTAGATAGATAGATATATTTATATATCTGTATAGAAAGATAGATAGATAGATAGATAGATAGATAGATATAGATATATATTTATATGTATATAGATATATAGCTAAATTTGTAATATTTATACTACTACTATATTTATTTTTTATGAACTGCAGTGAGAAAGTGTCAGACTCTCAGTGCATGCAGCCAAAATAAAATCAAAATAATAATATAGCCTACTTTGTGTGTTCAGCTAATGTGTGTAAGTGGTGTGTGTGTTAAGACTGTGACTCTGCACCGCGTCCGGTACAAGCAAAGTTTTCAAACTGACTTTATATCAGAAACCAGCCGGTAAGAGCGAGCAGATGGTTAAAAAAAACCCAACCGCTGTGTCGGCAGTGAGAGACGTGACACCAGTCGCATTCAGCCCCAACCCCTAACCCTACCTCTGCTCAAAAGCACTGCGTCTGTTACTATCAGTGATTACAGACCGAGGGAAGAACGAGCTGGAAAACACCTGACCGCTACTGAAGAGAGGCACGACGTGAGCTGTCACACCTGAGAGAGTGACAGAGAGGCTGTCACTGTGTGTGTGTGTGTGTGTGTGTAGGGGAGGGTCGCTGTGTGTGACTGGCCTATCACACAGCGTGGACACAGTCAGCTACCCAATGAAGATTTTCATTCATCATGAGCGCGGATATTGACTCATATTACTCGGATAATACTCGTACTCGGCAAAAGTGCTATATCCGTACCGGATACTCGTTTCAGCCGAGTATCCGGCTCATCCCTATAAACAATAATAGGCTAATTATTCTTAAATAAATGAATATGTTGTCATTGTAAAGTCTGGTCCCCGCAGTGTCTGCCTAAAAACATTCTGGCCTTTGGACAAATGGAGTTGATGAGCCCTAATGTGTTTTATTTTCTTCCACAAATCACAGCAGAGATCTGTCAAAAAGAGCTCACCAGCTGAGACGGTTGTTAGTTACTTGTCAAACCTCACAAAGCATGCATGCATCCATGATACAGAACCTGACCAACCATCCTCACAAAAACTAAAAGAACCAGAAGCCCCGACTTTAAAAAAGCACAACATATACTTCACAGCAATATCAGCCTTACAGACATTTAGTGCTATTGATTGATTGCTATATGATTAAAACAATATCCATATATTTATGTCATCATTAAAAAGTGCTGTCTGACCTGAGAGTCTCCAGTCTGCAGTTTGGACTCTCCAGTCCAGCAGACAGCAGCTCCACTCCTGAATCCTGCAGCTGCCAGTTCTCACTCAGGTCCAGCTCTGTCAGATGGGGGTTGGACTTCAGAGCCGAGGCCAGAGAAGCACAGCAGCTCCTTGACAACCCGCAGTCACTCAATCTGAATAAAGAATAAAATATGTAGCTATAATTTTCAGTGTTTTGGATATTTATCAGACAGAGATTTTTCAAAATATTCAAAAAGGAAGAACAAACCAATGTAATCATTATTATAACAATTATATTAATGGTAATACTGATAATAACAATTCATATTTATATTACACCTTTATAGCAAATTTCCAAAGTGCTTTACAAAACCATCAGAGTAAATGAAAAGATAAAGATAACACAAATGAAAAGACATCAAAATATTAAAAGCACAAATAAACAAACGAAATGAAAGCAAGAAATGATAAAAGGTCTAAAATAATTCAAATTCAGTGCTAAATACTGTAGAAGTGAAAACAGCCATAGGTACGTCCATAAATAACAAATGAATGGTTCAGTGAAAAGTCCTCAGATGCCTTCAGTCTACCATCTTCTCAGAGTAAAACTGGAGAACAAGAGCTTCTGCATCACATGACACCAGCACCCAGTCTCTGGACCAATCAGGGCCAAAGTTATGAGCATTTCAACAGACTGACCAGGTGGTGGCAGTAGAGGTGGGCCCATCAGTATATTGATATAATATGCATAGTGTGATATGAAATCAGATAT
The DNA here is from genome assembly GCF_902150065.1 of Myripristis murdjan. NCBI lineage: Eukaryota > Metazoa > Chordata > Actinopteri > Holocentriformes > Holocentridae > Myripristis > Myripristis murdjan. The sequence continues at coordinate 28,066,960 of NC_043998.1, forward strand.
CATGTGGGATATGGTAATATCTTATGGCTTCAGTGTTGTCCTCTCCTGCTTTTAAAGGCTGCATTACAGTAAAGGGATGCTGTTTTCTCAACTTATTAGACGCTCCTCGCTGCTCTGTTATTGGCCTCAGCCTGCTCGCTCATCATATGAATAAGTAAGTAAGTAAGTAAATTTTATTTCCTGCAATAAAATACAGGGATAAACAACAGAAAACACATCCATATTACTAATGACTGTTCATCAGCTCGGTTGTTTATCAGTCACAGGTGTGTTAATTGCAGACAGGAGCTCACACAGGTGTATTAAGTCTCCTGAGTTCCTTCACCTCTCTGCTCTTCGGGTGAGGAGGATCTCTTTGTTCTTTGTTCCTGAGTGCATCTGAGTGAGAAGTTCATTCCAGATTATTTGTTACAAGTCATGTTTATTTTTCTATTGTTGCCTGAGCAGTAACATCATTGTTGACTAGACCAGACTGGCAGTAAGACTACCAGTGTGGTCTAGTGAACAGCGTGAACTGATGAAGCCACTTGGATAAGGGGCAAAACGTCTTCTAGACATATAACTAAGTCCAGTTGACCTGATTCAGTTTCCTTCAGATACAGAAGAAACCAAGCAGTAGAAACCTGATGCTCAACTTCAATTACACAGAAAAAACCTGGTTCTGATTTTGAAGTATTGTAGGGGTGAGCTGCTATGAGCATCACCATCATGTTGCCTCTTTTTACCCTGGACTGCCTGAAGTATATTTTTTCTCACAGAATCAATCCTTTATCCTGAATATTTAGAGAACTACATATCTTTATTGTATTTCTGATGGTGTCAGGTATGGAAGCAGCTCTACACTGTTTGTATAATGTTGATTTCACATCAGGACTTACTGAGCCTTCCTGCAGTTCCTCACAGCTGGGATCAGTCTCCGTCGTCCCTCATCTGATGTGTTGTACGCCTTCAGGTCCAACTCATCCAGAACCTCCTCTGACATCTGCAGCATGTAGGCCAGAGCTGAGCACTGGATCTCAGAGAGTTCCTTCCCTGATCTGTTCTCTGACTTCAGAAACTCTTGGATGTCCTGATGTACTGAGAGGTCGTTCATCTCCATCAAACAGTGGAAGATGTTGATGCTTCTGTCAGGAGAGACACTGAAGGTGTTCATTGCCTTCAGGTTGTAGATGACTCTCTGGATGTCTTCTGCTCTGCCCTCTGTCTGACCCAGCAGGCCTTCTAAGCGCCTCTGGTTGGACCCCAGCAGGCCTCCTAAGCGCCTCTGTTTGGACCCCAGCAGGCCTCCTAAGAGCTTCTGGTTGGACTCCAGTGAGAGGCCATGAAGAAAACGGACAAAGAGGTCCAGGTGACCATTTTTGCTCTGCAGGGCTTGAGACATGACTGTCTTCAGGAAGATATCCAACGATGGCTCATTGTAAACTCCTTTATTCTTGCGTGTTCTCATGACTCTGGCCAGTACCTTTGTGTTCCTGTTGTTGTAGCAGTGGAAGATGTAGACTGCAGCGAGAAACTCCTGAATGCTCAGATGAACAAAGCAGTAGACTTTTCTCTGGAAGAGCACACACTCGGTTTTGAAGATCTCTGTGCACACTCCTGAGTACACCGAGGCCTCTCTGACATCAAGACCACACTCCTCCAGGTCTTCTTGGTAGAACATCAGGTTGCCTTTCTCCAGATGTTCAAACGCCAGCCTGCCCAGCTTCAGAAGAACTTCCCTGTCAGTCTCCATCAGCTCCTGCTGACTCCTGTCATGTCTCTCATCGTACTTGTGCTTCTTCCTGTGTGTCTGAACCAGCAGGAAGTGTGAGTACATGTCAGTCAGGCTCTTGGGCAGCTCTCCTCTCTGGTCTGTAGTCAACATGTGCTCCAGAACTGTAGCAGTGATCCAGCAGAAGACTGGGATGTGGCACATGATGTGGAGGCTCCTGGATGCCTTGATGTGTGAGATGATTCTGCTGAACAGCTCCTCATCACTGGATCTCCTCCTGAAGTACTCCTCCTTCTGGAGGTCAGTGAACCCTCGCACTTCTGTTACCCTGTCGACACATGTAGGAGGGATCTGATTGGCCGCTGCAGGTCTGGAAGTTATCCAGAGGAGAGCTGAGGGAAGCAGATTCCCTTTGATGAGGTTTGTCAACAGCACGTCTACTGATGACGTCTGTGTGACATTAGACACGACCTCATTGTTCTGGAAATCCAATAAAAACCTGCTTTCATCCAGGCCGTCAAAGATGAACACGACTTTAGAGACGGCGAGCTTCTCTGCTGTGACCGTCTGTAATGTTGGATGGAAAACACAGAGCAGCTGGAGAAGACTGTAGCGCTCATCTTTGATCAAGTTCAGCTCCCGGAATGAAAGCAGAGCCACAAGACTGACATGTTGGTTTTCCAAGCCCTCTGCCCAGTCCAGAGTGAACTTCTGCACTGAGAAGGTTTTTCCAATGCCAGCAACGCCCTGCGTCACAACTACTCTGATGTGTGTGTCTTGGCCAGGTAAGGGTTTAAAGATGTCCTGGCACCTGATTGAAGTGTCATCCATCTTGGATGTTGTCTCCAGCTGCCACACCTCATGTTGGGTATTAACCTCTTCCCTCCTTCCCTGTGTGATGTAGAGCTCAGTGTAGATCCTGTTGAGGGGGGTTCCAGTTCCTGCTGCAGCAGTTCCTTCTGTCACAAATTCACATCTCCTCCTCAGACTGATCTTATGCTCGTCTAAAACCTCCTGCAGACCGCTGTCCACTGGGCTGGTTTGACTGGGTGTCTGCAGTCCAGGTCTTGTTCTGGATCTTTCTCCACACTGGGGACAGGCAGGATCTCCTGATGGATCAGACTGGTCCCAGTCTGAGGTGATGCACCGTCTGCAGAACCAGTGTCCACAGCTGGTGGAGACTGGATCCCTCAGGAGCTCCTGACACAAAGCACAGCAGGACAGCTGCTCCTTCACATCACCTCGAGTCCTCTTCCTGTCCCTGTGGAGATGAAAGCACTTTGTTTATGTTTAGACAACATTACGTTTTAACTCAAATCTTAAAATCTTTATTTAAAACCATGTCATAAGCTCTTATGTCTCTTATGTCACTTTCTGTGACTACATTTACATGGACTGCAATATTCTAATATCAATGCAATTAAGATATTATTTAGAAGACTAAATGTCCATGCAAGCAGCAAGACATCCACTTTGAGTTTCTGCAGCAGATTTTGACAAATACTTGACAGCTCATGTTTTTTTTTTGTACTTTTTATTGTGAATCTGCAAAAGAAAAGTTGACCAACAACAAAAGCAAAAAATCTCCACAATACAGGGTGAGGAGGAAACTCACTGCAACAAGTTTTCAACAAGCAAAAGAGCACGACACCCCCTTGACTTAACCCTGAGATTAGTCACCATGGTTACGACTCCAGTGAAGACCCAATAACGTGTGTGTGTGTGTGTGTGTGTGTGTGTGTGTGTGTGTGTGTGTGGGGCTGTGGCCGCTGTGTGTGTGACATGCACATCAGTCTAAGCAGCACAGGATCAGATTTCTCTGTCAGTCAGTGTGAATCTAAACTTCAGACTCAGGTGTGTGAAGAACTTGTGAGTGCAGGTGCACGTGGAAATGTTCTCAGGTGTTTTGGTGCAAAACATCAAACAGCATCACAGTTTGTGGAAAACAGCACAGAGCCAGATGTGTTCTGGTTGAACAGCTGGATTGCAGAGCAGGGAGCAGTCATTTCTCTCTTTGCAGTCTCTTTTCTTGATATCCTCTCTACTTGCTCTGCTATATAATCTCATGTCATCATATTCCATCAGGCTCACAGTCTAACAGCTGTCTTACTTTGTGTCTGAAGCTCCAGGTCCATTACTGAAGCCTGGAGGATGAACTTTAGACCAGTCACTCTTCATGGACAGACAGCTGGACACTGCAGACTCTGCTCTGCCCTCCTCTTCCTCCTCACAGTCACTCATCTTCTGATTTAAGTCTAAAAGGTGCACACACACACACACACACACACACACACACACACACACACACACCAGGGATGATATATGTGTTGATGTTCTAGTTTCCTAATGGACAACAGGCATTAACTGTATTAAATGGAGTCAGTGCAGCTGCACATAAATAATGTGTGTTTCAACATATTTTTGTGGAAACGTCAGTTATTTTGGTGCTATTTTATATTTAGTGTATATTTATAATAAGTAATAGTTTTTTTCTTCTTCATTTCCAACAATGTTATTTTGCAAAAGTATGTTTTATTCATTTTATTATTATTATTTTTGGTCATTCTTTATACTGATCTCATGTATGTAAATGTAATTTTTTTTATTAACATCTTGCTAATTATTTGTTGTATTTTTTGTTGCTGATTTGCTCATTTTTTTTTTTTTTTTTTTTTTTTTTTTACCATGTCTCAGAAAGTAATAAGTGAATTTACACAGGTGACAGAGGGTTAATAATACACACACACACACACACACACACACACACACACTGAAACACACACACACACACACACACACACACACAGTTGTCCCTGTCTTCATAGATCACATGTTGCTCTTCACTCCTCCTGACTCACTTTGCTGAGATGTGAATGTCGTCTTTCTTACTGAATATATTTTACACTCACTGAAAAATAAAGACTTAAAAAAATGAATTAAAATCTCAGTGTCTGAATATTTTCCCAGAGCAACAGCAGTCATCCCTACATTAACCATATAGAGGGATTTGGTCAAGAAATATCTCTATATTTGATTTAGTCTCTATCACCTCACAGTGAAATTTGACATTTTAATTTGAAGTTGTCATGGCGACCAGTTTCATGCATGCAGCGTTTGGTCTCTGTAAAGGAGCCGGGAGCCGCTGATGATCTGCACAAATTAATGCAGATTCTCAAATAATTTGTGAAGCACAAATTCACTTTAGGAATGCCCAAATGAAAGAGTGTGAATGCAGCAGAGCTCATGGACATGTTTCCTGTTTCTGTCCAATCCAGAGGCTGCGTTCCAGACGCTGCGCTCACCAGCAAATCCTGGTGACGTCATGAAACCTGCAAATCTTTCTTTCAGTAGTTTTGGTGGCGCACCGTGTTCCCTTCATGTCTTTTTCTTGTTGTTGTTCTCAGAGAACAGAGCCTCAGCACAAAAACACAAACTCCTTTCCATCAAAGCTTCAAAGCAGATGATGCTTTCTTGTTAAGGAGCCACAGGTTTGGCCCTTATTCTCTTTTCTGTGTTGAGGGAGCAGAGGCCTGTTCTCCCCCTGACAAACAGGAAACACTTTGCCTCCTGTTCAGGCTGCAAAAAGAAAAAGCCACAGGCCTGTTCAGGGCCCTGGGAACACAGGGGGCCTGCTCAGTTTGCAAACTATTTAGAGATTTGTATTTTTTTTATTAATTAATTTATTCATTTGTTAATTTTCCAGTGGCGGGTTTCACACAGTACAGATCAGTCTGTATTTCCTGTGGAATAAATGGAATTAAACGGCTTTAAAAACGTGCTGTCTGACGGATAGAACTGGCTAACATTTGTTTTTACCGCCTGATGAGATTTTTTTTTTCATCACCACAAAGAAAATGATCACTGCTTTACTTTTTACATTTATTTCTAACAGATGAACTCAACAGTGAAAATGAAGCTTGAAAATGACGTCAGACAAAAGTGTCGACTCACAGCAGAAGCAGAAGATTCTTTCTTTCTTTCTTTCTTTCTTTCTTTCTTTCTTCTTGGACTTGAACTCAAAGCTCAAACAGAAATCCTCTCCTGCCGTCTAAACGTGTGCAGCTCTTCTACATCATGACAGTGAGACAGTCCAACATTAATGATGATGATGAGCCTCCTGGTCGCGGCTCGTCCGAACCTTCAACCAAACTTTCACTTTCACTTGTGCTGCGTTCACGTCCTCATCGGACTCATGGGATAATTCAGCAGTTCCCACCTGCATCCCTGCGCTTTGGGACTGTGGACGTCATGAGATTATAATCTGATGCCGTGAGGGCTTTGGCCAGTCAGCTCACACTGCTCCCTGTTTCATTTAAACCCCCGCAGAGGAAAACAAAGCATCTGGGGACAAAATCTCCTCAGACGTGACTTTTACTTTGAAATGTTCCGCTGTGGCCCGCTGAGGTTTTAACAGAGCAGATTTGTTTTCGTTCACAGAAAACTCCGTGCCGTGAGCTGACACTTTGAAACGTCACTTCGTGTTAAATCCAGACTTTATTGGGCGATTTGGTGAGGCGTTCACGTGCACTTCCTGCCGGGAAGCTGAACTGTCTGATAATCCCGACACCACCTGAATGCGGCATGACTCAGCTGACGTCACATGCTCACTTGTGACTGTGACTGTGTGTGTGTGTGTGTGTGTGTGTGTGCGTGTGTGTGTGTGTGTGTTCAGATGTCTGTTTGTGTGTTTTCCTCTCCGTCCTCATAAACACACTGTGAGGTGATTCTCAGTTGGTTCTTGTTTTGTTGAAAAGGCTCTGAGCCGCTCCTCTGTCATCAGTGGCGCTTTGTCTCCATCTAGTGGTGAGAACACGGAACGACATGCTGACTCCCTCCTGCCTGTGGCTCTGCGTGTGTGTGTGTGTGTGTGTGTGTGTGTGTGTGTGTGTGTTTGTGTGTGTGTGTGTGTGTGTGTGTGTGTGTGTGTGTGTGTGTGTGTGTGTGTGTGTGTGTGTGTGTGTGTGATTTAAATCTGTAGAACTCAGACTGGATGATTTAGGATTCAGGATGATGATCCAGTCATCCAGGCACTAATAATTCAAAAGAAAATTTCAGAGGACACTCAGTGACCCTAAGGCGGCTCTCCTCCACCCGCTGCAAAGCAAAGTGTGTTTTCTCAGCTGTCCTGTCCCCATGCAGCGCCCCCTGGTGGAAACAGCAGAGTGTCCTTTGTCCCTCTGAGCTCCATGTTGCTCTGAAAATGAGCTGAAAGTGATTGAGCAGCAAACAGCAGCTCTGAGGTCAGTGCTGCAGGTTTTTCTGCTGTCTGAAGCTCATTATCCACACAGTGATGGTGGCCTCCATAGGGGGCGCTGGTGAGCGTCTGCTCTGCTTGTCCCACACCTCATGGAGCTCAGATGGAGTCCTGCTCAGATCAGTGAAGTGAAGCCCTTAAAGTCGTCTGGCTGACGTGCAGCTCCTGAGCCTGTTAGACCTATCCAGCTACACTAATTGAGATCATGGTGATCAGGGATAAGCGGTGTCACGATGCTGGTTATCAACTCGCTCATTCGATCCTGGTTTACCTCATCAAGAGCCGTGAACGCGCACGCATAGGGGGCAGAGTCTGAGGCAGCCGACCAATCACAAACATGAGCCACAAGGAAAAACACACAGCGTGTTTCACAGCGGAGGAGCAGCATATTATAGCCTACTGGAAAAGTCTGAGGAGGAAAAACAACATTTACACACTAAATCAAACACCGCGGCCACCGTGAAGAGAAGGCAGAATGCTTGGCAACGAATTGCCGACTGCATAAATGTGCAAGTTACACATCAATGGCTCAAGTCCACATCTGACGCTGAATCCCATGAATTCACTGCACTGCACAGATGTGCTGCGTGTATGACAGGTAGAGCTGAATTCCTCCAGGTGTGACCGCTCAGGGGGTAAAGGAACGTGGGAGCAAGTAAAAACACAAAAACACAAGAACATCATTGCATTTGTTAAGTTTGCCATTTTATTATAGCCTGTTGTACAGGCTGTAATAAAATGAAGCGGACGCCAAAATTTAATCACGTCAGTCAGTGCATCAGGTTGACAGCCTGAATAAAATCAGACACTGAGCTGCGTTTGAACAGGAACAAAAGGCAAATCTCAATGCCGACTCGCCCTCTTGAATGAAGGGTACAAATGATCCTTTTCCACATTTGCATCAGCGAGCTGTCAATCAGGCCCCTTCTCTCACCCAGGAATAATTTGCCCCCAAAAAATATTTAGAGCTAATTAATTGTGCCATTTTAAATGTCCCCAAAATGTTGTGAAACGCCTCTAAAAATATTTTGAATTATCAAATTTCCTTGAATGATCTCTCATTTCTGTTTTCCTCTCCTACAGAGTGTCAGCGATGTACAGCAGCAGCTGTTAGCCAGGCTGAAGCTGCAGGAACTCACTTCTTCCCTCTAAACCAGGGGTGCCCAAATTCTTCTCAGTGGAGGGTCAAAAATGAATCGGGGTGGTGGGTCATGGGCCAAAACTAGAAATTCATGTTGCAGTGCATTCAATTAAATCTGCCTGTGATATAACTGTGCCTCTGACAATGATGGCAGGGCTACGCTTCAGACAGCGCCGGTGGGTGTGTGCTCCTCAGTCATACACACACACACACACACACACACAAAAAAAAGGAAAGGCACATTTTATTAAGTTTTTATTTAATGAAGTAGATTTTGTTTCGTCTTTTGTCGTCAACAAAAAATGTGTGTTAATTTCGTCACAGTCAGTGTTTAAGGGTATTGATTTCATCTTGTCTTCGTCTTGTTTTCGTCATGAAAAAAAAAACATTGTTGACGAATATATTTCGTCTAGTCTCGTCTGACTACATTAACACTGGTTCAGAGCCCCATCAGTCACTGAGGATCTACTTTTTAATGTGGGGCACTCTGACATTTGAAAATGATAGTGTCAGCAATTTGTTCCTTTGAAGACCTTGGTTTTGTGTATATCACACTGCTGGTAACAGCATTTGGCCGTTGCATAGCTCACCATTCGACCAGTGCACATGACTGTATAATTAAGAAGCTCAGCATTCGCCCAGTGCATAAGACTATCTTTCTTCAAAGTGGTGGCCAACACTGAGTGAGCACTTCTCGAGACAAAGAGAGTGTAGCAGTCAGTGCAACTGATAGAGCTTGGGGTGAACGCACATATAAAAGCAGGTCTGGCTCTAGATGGATTTTTAAATATATTGTTAAAATACACACAAGCCTAAATCTATCACACTTCTTTTCCAGTACAGATGAGTTTCTTGAAAATTAGAGGGTACACTGAATTTTATCATCTTATACAGTCTTAGTGTTTTGGTTCAGGATTACTTCCACAGCCCCCACAAACTCTTACAGGAAAAATGGCTTGTTGACAGCAAACCACAAAATCTGCTTGACTATGTTTGTAATTTCCGTTTCAAACTACACTGTGCTTGTGAATTAGTGAAGCAGAGCATGTCCATTGCGCAGTCAAAACTGAAGCGATGGTTTGATAAGGATGGAAAAAGCAGAAGCTTTAGTCCAGGGGGAAAAGTTTTGGTGTTGCTTCCTGTTCCTGGTTCAGCTCTGCAGGCACAGTATTGTGGTCCCTATGTAGTCAAAGAGAAAGTCAGTGACCGAAACTACACTGTCACCATTCCAGAACGCAGTCGACAAAGTAGACTGTGTCATATTAACATGCTGAAGCCGTACCTGGAGAGGGCCGCTTGTTTTCCCTCTACTGTCAGAGCAGAGGTCAAGGCTGTCGGGGCACTGTCCAGTGCTGAAACCACTGATCAGGGCGGCTCCGCGGGGGCGCTGTCCAGTGCTGAAACCACTGATCAGGGCGGCTCCGTCGTGGCGCTGTCCAGTGCTGAAACCACTGATCAGGGCGGCTCCGTCGTGGCGCTGTCCAGTGCTGAAACCACTGATCAGGGCGGCTCCGTCGTGGCGCTGTCCAGTGCTGAAACCACTGATCAGGGCCGCTCGGTCATGGCGCTGTCCAGTGCTGAAACCACTGATCAGGGCGGCTCCGTCGTGGCGCTGTCCAGTGCTGATTCTAGGGGGCCGCCGGTTGCGTCAGCGCTACTCCTCCCACAGCTTTCATTTTAGGCCCACATAACGAATTGGAAAAATGTGTGGCCCGATTGGGAGAAGTGTGTTATTATTACTTTTATAAGCATTCTGCCTTACCAAATTTTCTCAATTCCAATTTTACAGAAAATTTCAGCCACTGGAAATGAATGGCCAATACTTCCCAAGGCTCTGAGGCGCACAGCTTTTGACCTGCGTCCACACACCAAATACAAAAACGTGTGTCTTGTGGAGAAGAAGTGGTGTGTTGATTTTCAAACCAATCGGACTTGGCAAGTTTTCATAGTTTACGTTTAAATTCGCGATTTTGCCCTCACTGGAAAATAATGGGGAACTGGCCGACACACATGCATTTTCAAAGCCTCACAGCTCCCTCATTCTTTGGCCGACAGACTCCATTCAAAGCCTAAAAGGTCAGCAAAAGTGCAACTTTATCTGCGTCATCTTCAATATTTCAGGTCTGTTTTAGTTTGGTAGAAAATAGCTTTTTTTGGTCCGACTGACTTTTGAATGAGTGTGTATTGCGTGAGCTAGAGTGACAGACCTGATGGCTAGAGTGGAGCAGCCCTGAAATCGCCTAAAAATCTTGTCTTTAGCTTGCTATACCGGCCACAATTTTCACTCCACATGCATAAATTCGGGTACAGTAGTAGGAAAAATAGTTTTGCTTTGAAAAATGTAACTACAGAAGCAAAGCAGCTTAAACTTTTTAAATACTGACACTTAATGAGGCAGGAGTGCCAGCTCTCTTGCCCATAGAGCTCCATTATAACCGAAACCCAAAATCTGGGGATAGAAGGAGAAAAACACACTTTTTAAACTTGCCAAAAAAACGGACATTTTACACAACCTACCAACAGCATAGGGCTGCTTGTTTACCACATGACCACGCGGTTGCAAGGGTGGCAAGTACATTTAAAGTTTCTTCAGAAACTTTAGGTAAGTCTAGTTAGTGTTACTGTGTTATTGCCCAGCCCTGTAATAATCCAATTCATAATTCTTGTTGGGCACACTCCAGAGAAAAAATGGGTTCACGTTCCTATTTTCCATCAGGATAAATTGAAAATGATATTTTATAATCTGCATTTCCTGTCACTAAAAGAAACTGGAATCCACACCAGCAGTGAAAATGTCAAGTGATGAAGGTGATAATGAGGAGGGTGCATGTGAACCAGTGGACATGGAACAGGACACCCAACAAAGGCAGCAGTAAACATCCAAAATAGAAATACTCCTCATCATCACTGAGGTGCAGGTCATGTCAGCACTGGACGTTCACTTCACTGTTTTCTGATTCAATATTTATTGTAATTTTATTTTTATATATATATTTTTTTTTTGCCTGTATTATACAGCTGATATTGCACTCTTAGTCTGCCCTAGGCCTGCATTAAAATTAGTGAAAAAAAGACATTTGACAGCTCAGTATTTGTGTATTTCAGAAAGAAGCTGCTAGTTTCCTGTCATTTTTGACAGCACTGGTTTTGGCCGGACAGCAGCGGCGGGGCCAGCCCTACAAACCTGAATATCTGTTTACACCACTACACCAGCGGTCATGGTCGAGTGTTGGACTTTCCACAATTCCACATGTCCAAGATTGTCAGTTAACCCTTAGAAACCTAAATGAAATTTATTGATTTATTAATTGAAACACCTTTTATTTTATTTTTGTGTTTTTATTAGCAAACTGAAATGTCTGAAAAAGCTCAGTCTTTGTGTATAAGCGGTACCCTCCTGAGACTTGGGGAGAAAAAGTGTCTGAGTCTCACCTTCTCTGGACACACTTTGACTCTGACAGTTTTCTTTGCATAAAGACCCAGACAGGGAGTGAACTCTGCACCTTGTCTGGTTTCCCTCTCACAACACCTTGATCATGAACAAAGTTTCCTCCGTTTCTTAGCTTGCTCAACATATCTGGCCTTTGTCTTGAGTTTTTGGGACACAAACAAAACTTTGCAACCTCAGGTTTGTCTGTATGGACTGTTTCCAGATATCTTGCAGTTTGCCTAGCTTAATTTGAGTAAAACAGACAATAATTCCTCTCACCATAAACACGACATGCTTTCAAATTTGAGGGTGGCAAACTGGTCTCATCATTTACACCCAGATATATCACTGCATCAAGTTTAAAAAGCTGTAAGGTTTCCCTTTGAAGCAGTCGATGTAAAGGATTAGCCCGTCCAGCTCCAATCCCTGTACCCTCAATAAGGAGTCATTACTATCATGTACCTCTTTAAAGAGTTGGGCCATGGGATAGTCCACACTCTGGGTTCTGATCACATATTTCCATTCGGAGAGTCTTCTCCGTAAAGTGTGTTTCAGTGCGTTCTACATAAGGACATGGTCATAAAGTGGAGTTATAGTAAAAAAAAAAAAATCTGATTGTACTTTCTTATCGTTTTCAGGTCAGTAAACATCTTAGATTGAATCCCATTTGAACAGTGATGATGCTGTAAACAAGACACTAAAAAGTGCCCGATGGTTTCTTAAGGCACGTATCCCGTCTCCATGCTGGTAGATAACTGGAAAATCATGAGCTCACGCCGGCCTGCTGGTCTGGCCCGACTGTTATTTGTTCCAAGAGGGAAAAAGAAGTCAGCTGGCCCCAGAGTTTTTTGGTCCACCTACAGAAATTATGGAGGGAAACTCTCGTGATAGCTTCAAAGCCAAACTAAAGACTTATTTCTTTTCTTTAACTTATTTTATTTATTTTATTTTAATGTTTATTTGACAGGGGCGATACATACAACATTGCCACAGAAAAGGGAAAATGTGATGTATATAAGATGTCTAGCTTCAGCTAATTTGCAGTCTTTGTCCCTGGTCAGGCTTTTAGAATGAGATATACTGAATACAGGGGGAAAAAAATGATACAAATGCAGTGAATAATACAATAGATAAATAAATACAAGTGCAGTTGTCAATTACAGATAAAAACACGAGTTGTATTTGACATTAAACATTAGGAAAGTGCTATAATGTTGACAATGGCTTAGTAGGAAATTAATGTTCACATTTCTGCTGCTGCTTGAGCCGATGTTTAACTTTCAAACAAAACCTTTTTAGTTCTGTTTGGGATTTAATTTCCGATGGTAAGGAAGTCCATAGGTGTGTACTTTGCACTGAGAGGGATGATTGGCCAAATGTTGTCCTGCATCTTGGAATTTGACAGTTCTGCTTGGTTCTGCTCCTTGTCATTGTCCTAGAGTCGTCTGCCTTTTTAAACATCTGAGACGTCACTTGTGGGGCCAGTCCATTTAAACACTTAAAAACAATTTTCTTATGGACTTATGGACAATATAATTGTCATTTGAGTTTTGAGGGAGTTTCTGTCTCCCTGCTGTCCTCAGTCCTGCTCCCCCCGCTGGCCCTACTTACTCCTGCACCTTCCACAGCCATTAGCTTTGAAGCATTCATGCACCTTATTATCTCCTTGCTTTATTAAGTCCTGGAGCCTAAATAATGATGAACCTCCCCTCATACCTCATGTGCATCGGAGGGAGCAGCAGTCGTGGTTTCACCAATCGCTGACCCAAATGTCGACCTGATCCACTTCTTACCGGTCTCAGAAGGTTCTCCTGAAAAGGGGTTCTCAAAGCGAGCATGTCGATAGTTATGGTCTCAGACACTTGTATTCTTCTGGGACTTGTTTTGGATGCTGCCACATGGGACTCTGCTGCTACTTAAGCTAGCAGCAGGCTGTGTTCATTTACCTGCAGCTGCATTCTGCGGCCGGTGAAAAGTCTACCTCAAGCTGTCCATTTCAGAAGAGCAGCCATTTCTTAGTGTTTCAAAGCCGTTTATGATGCTGTAGCCTGCAGCTAAATCAATATCAGGATCAATACTGAGGCGAGAGGTGACATGATGTTCTCTACATCTGAGGATGATGCCAGATAATCTGGAAATAGGGCTCGAGCTCCACAAAGAGCAAACCTGTCCAGCCATTCAACATCGATTCACACAAAGCAACCATCCAGCTGCTGTGTTCACATCAGATTTCTTCCCTCTTCAAGTCGTCTTCAGTTTTAGGAAACCTGTGTAACACCTGGCCAGGGGCTGCAGGTGAGGAAAGCCTCTGACACATTTACAGTCGTGTTTATTAATGTGCACTGTCCAAAATGAAATACAAATGTGTTGAAAGTAAAACATCAGGTATAGAGTGTTAAACATCTTAATGTGACTTGGAGATCAAAAAATCAACTGTCAACCACAAATCAGCCAAACATGTTCTAAACTCTTTCAGGTCAGAGTTTGTTTCTGAGAAACTGGCAGCTCAACCACACTAGAAGGATTATCTGACCTCAAACCAAACCCAGGGTGGAGCGCCTCAGTGAAGGTGGAGCTGAAGGTGTGCAGGAGTCTCAGGCTGTCAGAAAAGACTCTGTAGAAGGAGAGAGTTCCAGCAGACCAGTCCAGATACACTGCCACTCTGTGAGATCCAAGGGGACGGACAGAGATGCTGGTGGACTCAGTGTTGTGTCTGACAGTGTATCTGTTATCAGAGCACTCCAGACTCCAGGACTGATTATTGTATCCAAGCACAGACCCAGCACCTCTTCTTGTGATTTCTCTGTAAGTCACTCCTATATGAACCACTCCACTCCACTGGACCTCCCAGTAACAACACCCAATCAGACCTTCTCTACACAGAACCTGAGGGCTCAGGTCAAATCTGTCTGGATGATAAGGATACCACTGGCACTGCCCTCTCTCCCTCGTCGCCTTCCTGTTGTCCTCAGACAGACGGAGGTATCTGTGCACTGTGTTTGGATCCAGTGTGAGATCACAGGCATCTGATGGGGAGAAGAAACACAACACACCTCAGAAAGCATCATTCACTCACACTCTCTTGGCTTTTATAAGGTTATTATAGTTTTGCATTTTTCATTCATTTTTATTTTTAATGTCATTTTACACTTTGTGTTTTCAATTTGAGTTTGGTTTGAATTCATTGTTGAAGAGGATTTGTTTGTTTAGTTTATTGTTTTTAATGCTTATTTTTTGTTTAGTTTGTGAGGCAGATTTCATATCCACCCAAAACACCAGGCTTACAGAGAAAAACAAATACATATCAACGATTAAACAAATGAGACCTTCTTTCTGCTTTTTCTAATATCTTATATTTTCTTATCTCTCTCTCTTTTTCTCTACCCCTCTCTGTCCTTGCCTGCCCCCTTCCCCTCATCATACACATCATATATATATATATATATATATATATATATATATTTGGGGTGGGATTGGTAATGAGGAAAGTTGAAAGTTTATTCTCCATCTCTTTCACAGTCTTCCAGAATCTGTTCTGTGAAATAGCTAGTCTTGGATTTGCAGATTGCTTAGGTACATTTATTTCTTATTTTACGGAAAGCTAGCCAGTCCTCAGGAGATTTTGATCAGTGGGCTCTATGCCACAGGGTGTTTTTGAGGTGGAGTTGCTCTGCTAGGTCGCGGTCAAACCATGGACTAAGTCTGTATTTGATCCTCATTTTTTTTTTGACGGGGGCATGTTTGTCGATGATCTTGCGGAATGAGTCGTAGAAAAAGGACCAGGCAGTGTTGATGTCAGGGATTAGGCTTATTCTGTCCCATTTAACAATATCTAAATTGTGGAGGAAGGCTTGTTCATTAAACTTTTTTAGCAGGTGCCTATGAGAGATTAGGACAGGTTGTTTGGTTTTGACACCATTGCGGATGCAGGCGATAAAGCAGTGGTCACTCAGTTCTCCGCTGAAGACACCTGAGATGTACCTATCAGGGTTATCCGTGAGAATGACATCAATAAGTGTGGCCTTGTCTGACTGAGCTGGATTTTTGTGGTCGTACCGGGTGGGGCTAGAGATAATTTGTGTGAGGTTAAGGGAGTCCCATTGGCGTAGGACTTGGACTGGAGGATTGAGCATGTCTCAGTTTAGATCACCCATTAGCACAAGCTCAGACTTGGTGTATGGGACTAGGAGGGAGCTAATGGCAGGTAAGGCAGTGGCTGGGGTGGAGGGGGGGGCGATAGCAACCAGCAACCAGCAACAGATATTGTTGAGTGTTGAGTTAGCTGGATGATGAGAATAAGAAGATCAAACTGTTGGGGACAGATTTCCTGGTGGTGATGGAGCATTGGAGGTGTTCCTTGCTGTAGATAGCCACCCCACCCCCTCTGGAGGACCTGTCCTGTCTAAACACATTATAGACCTCGAATAATTATTTTTATTGCTTTAATCGAGAGATAATACAAATACCAGCATACTGTATACATTTGTACTCAGAACACAATAGGATTCCTACCAGTAACAGTACATAAATAAAAGAGTAATAAAAATGAGCAGGAGTATTTCAATGATAAGACGGTGTGTTTGTTTTCTAACCAGCACTACCAAAAAGCATGTTATACAGTCCCTTGTCTTGTCACATCTTGACTATTGCCCTGTAATCTGGTCAAATGCATCTAAACAAGAACTAAATAAAATCCAGCTTACCCAAAATGGGGCTGAAAATCATCTATATCTCACGTAAACCTACTAGTTTATATTCTCAGCTGTTGCTTGCTAGTGATAGTCACAACTACAGCACTAGACAAGCCGTGAGAGGCAATTTCACCTTGCCTAAACCCAAAAGCGATGCCTTCAAGAAAACAGTGATGTACAGGGCAATCACATGGAACAAACTTCCACAACATTTAATTTTAATGTCTAACAGAGTTAGTTTCAAGAAAATACTTAGAAGAGCTATAATACAGAAAGAAGTTGTTGTAGATTGACACTATTTGTGAGTAATGGATGTTTATTGTATTATGCTTATTTGATTTCAATTTAGTGTACTAAGTAAAATTATCTTTACTATTTGGATATATGTTCTATTTTTGTTTACTTCTGTATGCATTTTATGTCTGTTATATTTTGTTTATCATTCTTTGTTATTTAGGATGATAGTTGTTGTTTTCATTTCCTTTGATATATGTGTGACTGTATATGTTACATGTTCTTTACTCACTACTGAGACAGTGACTAATGGGGATCAACAATAAACAATAAACAATAAACAGTATTCATCTATATATCATATTCATACCTTTACACATACACCCACACATTTACCCACTTAACATAAGTACCTTCCTATCCCATAGGTCAGTCCATACATATACTCATCCTCATACTCTCCACACTTCCACATACCATTCAGTTCCACACCTACATGTATACCATTCACCCTTCCCCAGACACACAAACAATTACACACATACTTCCACACACACTCGGTTCCCATTCTTTAGTCATCAAGTCCAGCCTTTATTCTTTAGCCAATATGTTTACAAGGCTTCATAGACGTCCTGCCATACTTTACTAAATTGTTGCCTTTTGTTCCGGTCTTCATACATTGATGTTTCTATGTTTAAATAATATTTCATTAGTCCTTTCCATTCTTGTAGTGATGGGGCCTGTGTATCCTTCCAGTGCTTTAAAAGTAATTTTTTATATACCAAAGAGGAGAAAAGGACCTTCCATCCTATAGGGTATTTCAGATTGTCTGTCTTTTGGAAGATACCGTTCAGAGCTGTAAATCTAATTGGGATTTTACAAGCCTTGGTCATCCATTTTTGGTGCTCCGTGGTGTCCATGGTGCGCGGACAGCAAAGTAATCGACACCTACTGCTCCCCGGACCTAGAGGCCATGTCTGTCCAGTGCCGACCTTTTTACCTGCCACGGGAGCTAACGGCGGTTATTGTGACCGCCGTTTACATTCAACCAAAAGCTAACGTCAGTACGGCACTCGGCCAGCTCCAGCTTATGGTTACAAAACAACAGAGGGCTCATCTGGACGGCGTTCACATCATCGCTGGGGACTTTAACAAAGTCCCTAGCGAGTCAGTTCTCCCCAAATTCCACCAGCACGTCACGTGTGCAACTAGGGGTGAAAACGCGTTGGATCATGTTTACTCAAACATTAAGCATGCTTACAGTAGGGATGGCAAAAATGGAAAATTTTCTTGGTCGACCATCAGGCCTAATTAATCGGTTTATTTCAGTTATTCTTCTTCCCTGCCTACACCTCCCTGCGGAGGCAAACAAAACCAGCCCCTCAGACCATCAGAGCCTGGCCCGAAAATGCTCTCGCCCAGCTGCAGGACTGCTTTTCCCGCACTGAGTGGAGTATTTTTGAAGATCAGGTCCTGGACACATACACCAAGTCTGTCCTCTACTATATCAAATGCTGTGTAGAAGGAGTCCAAGAGGAAAAACACATCCTGGTCTTTCCAAACAGGAAGCCCTGGATGACAGGTGAAATCCACTGATCAGTGACTGATCAGAGCTCGAAACCTGGCCTTCAGGACAGGGGACAGAGCTCTCTATGCCACCACCAGAGCCAACCTGAAGAGGGGAATTAAACAGGCTAAATGACAGTGGAGGGATACCTCCATGAAAATAACCCACGTCAGATGTGGTGGCGCATTCAGGCCCTAAGCAACTACAGAGGCCACGCCCCTCCCACATCCTCCAGCAGCAGTGACCTGGCAGAGGAGCTAAACAGCTTTTTTGCCCGGTTTGACCCCCATCCCCCGGACTTCTGCACTCCACCTCTCTCCCTCCAGGAGCATGAGGTGAGGAAGACGCTCAGCGCGGTGAACCCCAGGAAAGCTGCTGGACCAGACGGCATCCCTGGAGTGGTGATAAAGGCATGTGCAGACCAGCTGACAGGGATCCTTACCAGGCTCTTCAACCTCTCCCTGTCACATGCCACTGTCCCCACCTGTCTGAAGGCCTCAATGACTACAGACCCATCGCCCTTACGTCCAAAATCATGAAGTGTCTAGAGCGATCAGTCTCCCAGCACATCAGAGACTGCCTCCACCCTTCCTTTGACCCCCACCAATTTGTGTACAGGGCAAACCGATCCACGGAGGACGCCATCGCCCTCACACTCCACACAGCGCTGAGCCACCTGGAGAACAAGGAGAGCTACGTGAGGATGCTCTTCGTGGACTACAGCTCAGCTTTCAACAAAATCATCCCGGACATATTACACAACAAACTGCTTAAACACCAGATCCCCCCGTCCACCTGCACCTGGATTAAACACTTTGGGCTCTAGTTTCCCGGCGCAGCGCGGGGTGGCGCAGTGAGGCGAACCCCGCGCAGAGCTAGTTTCGACCGGCGAAACGGCTGAGGCGGACAGTGTCCAAGTTTCGCAGGCGGAGGTTCGCCGAGATGGGAGTGGCGGCGCAGCGGGGGGAGGTGCCGACAGATTCGGTTTGGCGCAGTGACAGTTTCATGCCAAAAGGCTTCGCCGAGGTGCGCCAAAAGCTCGCCGTCTGAAACCACGTCTACTTTCAGCGCAAGGCGGAGCGGAGCCGGCGCAGTGGAAGTTTGGCTGGCTGGCGCACATCACCAAAACCTCACAATCAGCATAAATGGTGCCAATCTCCTTTGATCTGACATCAGCTGTGACGGGACAGTTGATATGGAGATATATGTATGTGCTGATTGTGATCGTAGCATTGAATAGTGTTTTTTTCGGTATTTAGTGTTTTGGTGACGTGTCCGCACTGCTCGCCGGTCTCCGCTCCGCGCCTGTCTCCTGAGCTCCGCTCCGCCTGCGGCAATAGACCTCCATGTCAGCTGTGCAAACTTTCATTACGCCTTCGCGCAGCGCATTTTAAAGGCGAGGACAGGGGCTCATTTGATTGGTTAAATGTGAATCGGCTGTGTCAAACCCACTCCACTCCTTCTCTCCTCCCTTGCGCCGGTAGGAGGGACGGCGGAGTACTTGCGCCACCGAGAACGGCGTGCCAAACTTGGAAAATCCGCCTGGCCACACCCAGTTGGCGAAGCGCATCTGCGCTACGCCCCCGCCTCGCCTGGTCTGCGAAACTAGAGCCCTTTCTGTCAAACCGCCCACAGACTGTCAGACTCGGCCAACGCTGTGCTCTGAGCCCTCTACTGTATGCCCTGTACACCCACGACTGCTCCCCAACCCATCCAACCAACAGCATCATAAAATATGCTGAGGACACCACCGTGATTGGACTTATCCACTATGGATACACACACACACACACACACACACACACACTCACACATGAACAGTCTGCCATAACCCCAGCCATTATAAACTTTGTCACATTTCCAGAAGGCATTTTACACAGAGGGTAGAGGCAGAGACATCAAATTTATTTATTTTAGATTTAGTGTAGTATATTCTTGTCATAAGCTTGTATTGTATGAGGTGCAAATTCTCATTAGTGGTAATAGTGTTACTTAAATTTAAACAATCTTTCCATGTTACACTAGAGTCATTGGTTGTAAGGGCTTTGTTCCAGCCCTCATATTTTTTTTTGAGTGAATAATTATCTACCTGTGCTTCTATGAGCAGGCTGTACATTCTCCCTATTAATTTCTTTTTTTTCTCCTGAGTTTAGAAGTAGCCTCTCCATGGGTGAGGGTTCTGGGTTGTAGTTTAAGACAAAATTTTCTGTTATCCAACTTTTTAGTTGAAGATATCTAAATATTTCCTTGTTAGTTAAATTGAATTCTCTTGCCAGTTGTTCAAATGGCTTTATATTATTTTGAGAGGTAATATCTCTGATAGTTCTTATTCCTTTGTCTCTCCATGATCCCCACTGCAGATTCTCCTTCTGAATGGTAATGGATGCTGTATTTTTTCCCATGTTCTTAATGTACTATTTGTGACAAAACAGATATTTTTAATATTTTGCTTTGTAAATAAGGCTGAAAACAGGTTTTTTGCCCCGAGCTGGTGGCTGGCTCCTTCTTTTCTTTCCTACTCAATCTATGAGCCTTATTTGACCAAATGAATGAACTAAATAATTTATTAATAGTTTTAAAAAAGTCCTTAGGGGAGATCACTGGTATTGTCTGGAAGAGGAACAGGAATTTAGGAAACCATATCATTTTAAGCAAATTTATTCTTCCAATTAGAGTGAGTGGAAGGTCTATCCATTTATCTAAACTAGACTTAAGTTCTTTAATTACTGATGTATAATTATCTTTAAATAATTTTGTCTTATCTAAACTGATAAAACAACCCAAGTACTTAATCCTTTCCTTTTGCCATTTAAAGTTGTATTTTAATATGTCATTTTTTGAGGCAAGAGTCCCGTTGTTGATAGGAGTTCTGTTTTTTCTATATTCATTTTATAACCTGATATTTTTGAGTACTGCTCAATAATTTCCATTAGGTATGGTATGGATTTATCTGTTAGTCAGATACAACATTAGATCATCTGCATACAGACTAAGTTTATAACATTCTCCGCCAACATTTATACCACATATGATGTCTGATTGGCGAATTCTCTCTGTGTGTGAGTGTGTGTGAGTGTGTGTGTGTGTGTGTGTGTGTGTGTGTGTGTGTGTGTGTGTGTGTGTGTGTGCTTGCTCATACTGTCTCAGTACTCACATCCTCTCAGGCTGCCAGCTGGAATCCAGTCATGCTCCAGCCTGTAGGGATGAACACAAAACCATCATCCTCTTCATCGTCATCATCATCACCTGCAGGTCAACTCGAGTACATGATCCCAACACACTTGTGGCTGCTCTGATTGTCTGATCTCTCTCTGTCTTTCTGTCCAGTCCTGAGGCCACTGATCACTGTGGATATTTCCCAGGAAATGCTACCTGCACTGACTGAATGTCCACCCCTCTGCTGACCTCACAGGACTGACTCCACCCCTCTACTGACCTCAGAGGACTGACTCCACCCCTCTACTGACCTCAGAGGACTGACTCCACCCCTCTGCTGACCTCAGAGGACTGACTCCACCCCTCTACTGACCTGAGAGTCTTCAGGCTGCAGTTTGGACTCTCCACCAGAGCAGACAGCAGCTCCACTCCTGAATCCTGCAGCCCGTTGTCACTCAGGTCCAGCTCTGTCAGATGGGGGTTGGACGTCAGAGCCAAAGCCAGAGAAGCACAGCAGCTCTCTGTCAAGCTGCAGTCACTCAGTCTGAATGAAGAATAAAAAATAAACTATAAGACAGAAGAGTGCAGATCTGTGGCAGGCCTCACTCACAGAGCTGCGTCTGACTGGCTGCTTGTCACTGAAGAGCAGCAGCCTGACAGGTGAAGCTCAAACCACTTCCTGTCTTTTAGGAATGGAATGAGTCTTGTGCTGTATCTTCATGCAAGCATGGGCTCAACATTTTCCTCCAATCAGGGCGCTGCATAACAGAGTCAACACTGGTTCAAGGTGATTCAAACTTCCTGTCAGTCTTTCCATTTCCATAATTCCAGATTTGAAGCGTCACTCCTCAGTGAACTGGCTACTTGCGCTCTGAGGGCTTTTCTACTTCACTATCTAGTTATTATTACGGATTTGCCATGTTTTCTAGCAGCCTGCTCACACTGATACAGGTATTCATTTTGTAAGAAAGTGAAAATACTAAACAATTAGGGATGAGCGAGTACACCACTATCTGTATCTGTATCTCTATCTGTTCAACCATCTACATTATCCATATCCGTATCTGTACTCGGAGTGGGCGGGGCCGGAACCAGAAGTGGGCGGGGCTTAACCCAGAAGTTGGTTGAATTTGAGCGAAAATGGGTGGCAAAAGTGCTATATCTGTACCGGATACTCGTTTCAGTCGAGTATCCGGCTCATCCCTATAAACAATAATAGGCTAATTATTCCTAAATAAATGAATATGTTGTTATTGTAAAGTCCGGTCCCCACAGTGTCTGCCGAAAAACATTCTGGCCTTTGGACAAATGGAGTTGATGAGCCCTGGTGTGTTTTATTTTCTTCCACAAATCACAGCAGCAATTTGGAGCCGACAGCTAACCAGCTCTGTTTGATAGAAGTCATGTGGCTCTTGACAGAAACCGTGTTTCAAACACACAAACACACTCAAAGCTAAAGTAAGAATAAGGTTTCTCTCTCTCTCCTGACACATGAGACGGTTGTTAGTTACTTGTCAAACCTCACAAAGCACGCATGCATCCATGATACAGAACCTGACCAACCATCCTCACAAAAACTAAAAGAACCAGCAGCCCCAACTTTAAAAAAGCACAACATATACTTCACAGCAATATCAGCCTTATAGACATTTAGTGCTACTATATGATTCAAACAATATCCATATACAGTACAGGCCAAAAGTTTGGACACACCTTCTCATTCAATGCGTTTTCTTTATTTTCATGACTATTTACATTGTAGATTCTCACTGAAGGAATCAAAACTATGAATGAACACATGTGGAGTTATGTACTTAACAAAAAAAGGTGAAATAACTGAAAACATGTTTTATATTCTAGTTTCTTCAAAATAGCCACCCTTTGCTCTGATTACTGCTTTGCACACTCTTGGCATTCTCTCCATGAGCTTCAAGAGGTAGTCACCTGAAACGGTTTTCACTTCACAGGTGCGCCTTATCAGGGTTAATTAGTGGAATTTCTTGCTTTATCAATGGGGTTGGGACCATCAGTTGTGTTGTGCAGAAGTCAGGTTACTACACAGCCGACAGCCCTATTGGACAACTGTTAAAATTCATATTATGGCAAGAACCAATCAGCGAACTAAAGAAAAACGAGTGGCCATCATTACTTTAAGAAATGAAGGTCAGTCAGTCCGGAAAATTGCAAAAAACTTTAAATGTGTCCCCAAGTGGAGTCGCAAAAACCATCAAGCGCTACAACGAAACTGGCACACATGAGGACCGACCCAGGAAAGGAAGACCAAGAGTCACCTCCGCTTCTGAGGACAAGTTCATCCGAGTCACCAGCCTCAGAAATCACAAGTTAACAGCAGCTCAGATCAGAGACCAGATAAATGCCACACAGAGTTTTAGCAGCAGACCCATCTCTAGAACAACTGTTAAGAGGAGACTGCGCCAATCAGGCCTTCATGGTCAAATAGCTGCTAGGAAACCACTGCTAAGGAGAGGCAACAAGCAGAAGAGATTTGTTTGGGCCAAGAAACACAAGGAATGGACATTAGACCAGTGGAAATCTGTGAAAAAGAAAACGCATTGAATGAGAAGGTGTGTCCAAACTTTTGGCCTGTACTGTATTTATGTCATCATTAAAAAGTGCAGTCTGACCTGAGAGTCTCCAGTCTGCAGTTTGGACTCTCCAGTCCAGCAGACAGCAGCTCCACTCCTGAATCCTGCAGCTGGTTCTCACTCAGGTCCAGCTCTGTCAGATGAGGGTTGGACTTCAAAGCCAAAGCCAGAGAAGCACAGCAGCTCTTTGACAACCCGCAGTCACTCAATCTGAATAAAGAATAAAATATGTAGCTATAATTTCCAGTGTTTTGGATATTTATCAGTCAGAGATTTTTCAAAATATTCAAAAAGGAAGAAAAATAAACAATGAAATCATTATTATAACAATTATATTAATAATAATACTGATAATAATAATTCATATTTATATTACACCTTTATAGCAAATTTCCAAAGTGCTTTAAAAAACCACCAAATAAATAAAAAGATAAAGATAACAGCTGAAATGAAAAGACATCAAAATATTAATGTTCTGTGTTCCTCAGTGCGTCTGAGTGAGTAGTTCATTCCAGATTATTTGTTACAAGTCATATTTATTTTTCCATTGTTGCCTGAGCAGTGACATCATTGTTCACTAGACCAGACTGGCAGTCAGACTACCAGTCTGGTCTAGTGAACTTGTCTAGCCACTTGGATAAGGGGCAACCCTTATCCAAGTGGCTTCATCACTTGGATAAGTGACACGTCTTCTATACATATAACTAAGTCCAGTTGACCTGATTCAGTTTCCTTCAGATACAGAAGAAAACCAAGCTGATGCTCAAGTTCAATTACACAGCAAAAACCTACTGCTGATTTTGAAGTATTGTAGGGGTGAGCTGCTGTGGGCATCAGCATCATGTTGCCTCCTTTTACCCTGGACTGCCTGAAGTATATTTTTTCTGACAGAATCAATCCTTTATCCTGAATATTTAGAGAACTACATATCTTTATTGTATTTCTGATGGTGTCAGGTATGGAAGCAGTTCTACACTGTTTGCATAATATTGATTTCACATCAGGACTAACCGAGCCTTCCTGCAGTTCCTCAGAGCTGGGATCAGTCTCCGTCGTCCCTCATCTGATGTGTTGTACGCCTGCAGGTCCAACTCATCCAGAACCTCCTCTGACATCTGCAGCATGTAGGCCAGAGCTGAGCAGTGGATCTCAGAGAGTTTCTTCTTTGATCTGTTCTTTGACTTCAGGAACTTTTGGATATTCTCATTTACTGAAAGGTCGTCCATCTCCATCAAACAGTGGAAGATGTTGATGCTTCTGTCAGGTGAGACACTGAAGGTGTTCATCTCCTTCAGGTTTTTGATGACTCTCTGGATGTCTTCTGGTCTGCTCTCTGTCTGACCCAGCAGGCCTCCTAAGCACCTCTGGTTGGACCCCAGCAGGCCTCCTAAGAGCCTCTGGTTGGACTCCAGTGAGAGGCCATGAAGGAAACGGACAAAGAGGTCCAGGTGACCATTTCTGCTCTGCAGGGCTTCAGACATGACTGTCTTCAGGAAAATATCCAACGATGGCTCATTGTCACCAGATGTATACTTGTGTGTTCTCATGAATCTGGCCAGTACCTCTGTGTTCCTGCTGGTGTAGCAATGGAAGATGTAGACTGCAGCGAGAAACTCCTGAATGCTCAGATGGACAAAGCAGTAGACTTTTCTCTGGAAGAGCACACACTCGGTTTTGAAGATCTCTGTGCACACTCCTGAGTACACCGAGGCCTCTCTGACATCAAGACCACACTCCTCCAGGTCTTCTTGGTAGAACATCAGGTTGCCTTTCTCCAGATGTTCAAACGCCAGCCTGCCCAGCTTCAGAAGAACTTCCCTGTCAGTCTTCATCAGCTCCTGCTGACTCCCGTCATGTCTCTCATCGTACTTGTGCTTCTTCCTCTGTGTCTGAACCCGCAGGAAGTGTGAGTACATCTCAGTCAGGCTCTTGGGCAGCTCTCCTCTCTGGTCTGTAGTCAACATGTGCTCCAGAACTGTAGCAGTGATGCAGCAGAAGACTGGGATGTGGCACATGATGTGGAGGCTCCTAGACGCCTTGATGTGTGAGATGATTCTGCTGGATAGCTCCTCATCACTGGATCTCCTCCTGAAGTACTCCTCCTTCTGGAGGTCAGTGAACCCTCGCACTTCTGTTACCCTGTTGACACGTGTAGGAGGGATCTGATTGGCCGCCGCAGGTCTGGAAGTTATCCAGAGGAGAGCCAAGGGAAGCAGATTCCCCTTGATGAGGTTTGTCAACAGCACGTCTACTGATGATGTCTGTGTGACATCAGACACGACCTCATTGTTCTCGAAATCCAATAAAAACCTGCTTTCATCCAGGCCGTCAAAGATGAACACGACTTCACAGACGGCGAGCTTCTCTGCTGTGACCGTCTGTAATGTTGGATGGAAAACACTGAGCAGCTGGAGAAGACTGTAGCGCTCATCTTTGATCAAGTTCAGCTCCCGGAACGAAAGCAGAACCACAAGACTGACATGTTGGTTTTCCAAGCCCTCTGCCCAGTCCAGAGTGAACTTCTGCACTGAGAAGGTTTTTCCAATGCCAGCAACGCCCTGCGTCACAACTACTCTGATGTGTGTGTCTTGGCCAGGTAAGGGTTTAAAGATGTCCTGGCACTTGATTGGAGTGTCACTGAGGGTCTCCATCTTGGATGTTGTCTCCAGCTGCCACACCTCATGTTGGGTATTAACCCCTTCCCTCCGTCCCTGTGTGATGTAGAGCTCAGTGTAGATCCTGTTGAGGGGGGTTCCACTTCCTGCTGCAGCAGTTCCTTCTGTCACAAATTCACATCTCCTCCTCAGACTGATCTTATGCTCGTCTAAAACCTCCTGCAGACCGCCGTCCACTGGGCTGGTTTGACTGGGTGTCTGCAGTCCAGGTCTTGTTCTGGATCTTTTTCCACACTGGGGACAGGCAGAGTCTCCTGATGAACCAGACTGGTCCCAGTGTGAGGTGATGCACCGTCTGCAGAACCAGTGTCCACAGCTGGTGGAGACTGGATCCCTCAGGAGCTCCTGACACAAAGCACAGCAGGACAGCTGCTCCTTCACATCACCTCGACTCCTCTTCCTGTCCCTGTGGAGATGAAAGCACTTGGTTTATGTTTAGACAACATTACATTTTAACTGAAATCTTAAAATATTTTTTAAAACAATGTCATGAGCTCTTATGTCTCTTATGTCACTTTCTGTGACTACATTTACATGGACTGCAATATTCTAATATCAATGCAATTAAGATATTATTTAGAAGACTAAATGTCCATGCAAGCAGCAAGACATCCACTTTGAGTTTCTGCAGCAGATTATGACAAATACTTGACAGCTCATGTTTTTTTTGTTTTTTTTGTACTTTTTATTGTGACCCACAATAATGTGACCCACTTAACCCTGAGATTAGTCACCATGGTTACGACTCCAGTGAAGACCCCATAATGTGTGTGTGTGTGTGTGTGTGTGTGTGTGTGTGTGTGTGTGTGAGTATGTGTGTGTGTGTGTGTGTCTGTGTGTGTCTGTGTGTGACGTGAGCCATGGTGCATCACATGCACATCAGTCTGAGCAGCACAGGATCAGATTTATCTGTCAGTCAATGTGAATCTAAACTTCAGACACAGGTGTGTGAAGAACTTGTGAGTGCAGGTGCACGTGGAAATGTTCTCAGGTGTTTTGGTGCAAAACATCAAACAGCATCACAGTTTGTGGAAAACAGCACAGACCCAGATGTGTTTTGGTTGAACAGCTGGATTGCAGAGCAGGGAGCAGTCATTTCTCTTTGCAGTCTCTTTTCTTGATCTCCTCTCTACTTGCTCTGCTATATAATCTCATGTCATCATATTCCATCAGGCTCACAGTCTGACAGCTGTCTTACTTTGTGTCTGAAGGTCCAGGTTCAGCACTGAAGCGTGGAGGTCCTTCTTTAGACCAGTCGCTCTTCATGGACAGACAGCTGGACACTGCAGACTCTGCTCTGTGGCAGGAACCTCTGGAAACACAAATGTTTGAAACATGTTATTAGTTCTTGTAAATCAGGGCTCCAGACTAACTTTTCCACTGGCAGCACTGGTGCTCCCAGCTTTCCCAGTCGCTCCCAGCAGCTCATGGTTTGGTCACAGCCTTTTTTTGTGAGGGGGGTCCAGCTAAAAGAGCGGATGTGGCTCATGATCTGAAGCATCAGTTTTGGGGTCACGTCTACTTTCTCCATGCGCCACAAACAGATTTCACAAGAAAACAGTGAACACACACTGCACTCTGACAGCTGTCTTACTTTGTGTCTGAAGGTCCAGGTCCATTACTGAACTCTGGAGGGTTATCTTTAGACCAGTCACTCTTCATGGACAGACAGCTGGACACCGCAGACTCTGCTCTGCCCTCCTCTTCCTCCTCACAGTCACTCATCTTCTGCTTTAAGTCAGTCTAAGAGGTGCACACACACACACACACACACACACACCAGAGGGAAGATATATGGGTTGATGTTCTTGTTTCCTATTGGACAACAGGCATTAACTGTATTAAATGGAGTCAGTGCAGCTGCACATAAATAATGTGTGTTTCAACATATTTTTGTGGAAACGTCAGTTATTTTGTTGCTATTTTATATTAAGTGTATATTTATAATACGTAATAGTTTTTTTCTTCTTCAATTCCAACAATGTTATTTTGCAAAAGTATGTTTTATTCATTTTATTATTATTATTATTGGTCATTCTTTATACTGATCTCATGTATGTAAATGTAATTTTTTTTTTATTAACATCTTGCTAATTATTTGTTTTATTTTTTGTTGCTGATTTGCTCATTTTTTATTTTTTTTTTTACCATGTCTCTGAAAGTAATAAGTGAATTTACACAGGTGACAGAGGGTTAATAATATACACACACACACACACACACACTGAAACACACACACACACACACAGTTGTCCCTGTCTTCATAAATCACATGTTGCTCTTCACTCCTCCTGACTCACTTTGTTCAGTTGTGAATGTCGTCTTTCTTACTGAATATATTTTACACTCACAGAAAAATAAAGACATAAAAAAATGAATTAAAATCTCAGTGTCTGAATATTTTCCCAGAGCAACAGCACTCATCCCTACATTAACCATATTGAGGGATTTGGTCAAGAAATATCTCTATATTTGATTTAGTCTCTATCACCTCACAGTGAAATTTGACATTTCAGTTTGAAGTTGTCATGGCGACCAGTTTCATGCCTGCAGCGTTTGGTCTTTGTAAAGGAGCCGGGAGCCGCTGATGATCTGCACAAATAAATGCAGATTCTCAAATAATTTGTGAAGCACAAATTCACTTTAGGAATGCCCAAATGAAAGAGTGTGAATGTAGCAGAGCTCATGGACATGTTTCCCTGTTTCTGTCCAATCCAGAGGCTGCGTTCCAGACGCTGCGCTCACCAGCAAATCCTGGTGACGTCATGAAACCTGCAAATCTTTCTTTCAGTAGTTTTGGTGGCGCACCGTGTTCCCTTCATGTCTTTTTCTTGTTGTTGTTCTCAGAGAACAGAGCCTCAGCACAAAAACACAAACTCCTTTCCATCAAAGCTTCAAAGCAGATGATGCTTTCTTGTTAAGGAGCCACAGGTTTGGCCCTTATTCTCTTTTCTGTGTTGAGGGCCCAGAGGCCTGTTCTCCCCCTGACAAACAGGAAACACTTTGCTTTCTGTTCAGGCTGCAAAAAGAAAAAGCCACAGGCCTGTTCAGGGCCCTGGGAACACAGGGGGCCCTGCTCACTTTGAAAACTATTTAGAGATTTGTATTTTTTTATTAATTCATTTATTCATTTGTTCATTTTCCAGTAGCGGGTTTCATACACACAGATCAGTCTGTATTTCCTGTGGAATAAACGGAATTAAACGGCTTTAAAAACGTGCTGTCTGACGGATAGAACTGGCTGACATTTGTTTTTACCGCCTGGCGAGATTTTTTTTTTTTTCATCACCACAAAGAAAATGATCACTGCTTTACTTTTTAAGTTTATTTCTAACAGATGAACTCAACGGTGAAAATGAAGCTTGAAAATGACGTCAGACAAAAGTAGCGACTCACAGCAGAAGCGGAAGTTTCTTTCTTTCTTTCTTTCATTCATTCTTTCTTCTTGGACTTGAACTCAAAGCTCAAACAGAAATCCTCTCCTGCCGTCTGAACGTGTGCAGCTCTTCTACATCAGGACAGCGGGACAGTCCAACATTAATGATGATGATGAGCCTCCTGGTCGCGGCTCGTCCAAACCCTCAACCAAACTTTCACTTTCACTTGTGCTGCGTTCACGTCCTCATCGGACTCATGGGAGAATTCAGCAGCTCCCACCTGCATCCCTGCGCTTTGGGACTCTGGACGTCATGAGATTATAATCTGATGCCGTGAAGGCTTTGGCCAGTAAACTCACACTGCTCACTGTTTCATTTAAACCCCCGCAGAGGAAAACAAAGCATCTGGGGACAAAATCTCCTCAGACGGGACT
>NC_043998.1:28104735-28109735 GCF_902150065.1 Myripristis murdjan
TCACATGACCGCCCGGGCCTGTTTGTGTTTAATCGTCTCAGAAAACATTTGGGTGTGACAACTCGTGTCCACAGGTGTGTGTGTTTGACGCCCCTCATTTGCATAAAGCAGCTTTGACCTAAACTTTATGCAAATGAGGAGACGCCCAGCCGGCTCGGGTGCGTTTGTTTCGTCACCTCGGGCCGCACGTTGTAGTTGAGGCTCTTGACGAGTCCGGAGATGACGCGCACGACGCCCAGGGAGGCCACGCCCACTTTGTCCTGCTGGAACAGAGACGCCACGGCAGAGCAGCAGAGCCCCGACACCTGCCGCACAAACAACAACAACAACAACAACAACAACAACAACAACAGAGTCAGGATCACACAGCATGACGCTCAGGTCTGCAGGGGTCTGGTTTCCTACGATCTGACCAAGGGGCGGATGGATACACTGTAACAAGGTTCCCTGGCAGGAAATAGTTCCCGCTGGGACTCTTAAAGAGAACCGAGCGGGAGGAGACAGACTGTTTTGGGTGAACTGTCCCTTTAAAGCCTCATAGTTATACAGTTACATTTAAGACTCATATGACAGACATGATGAACAACACACACACACGCACGCGCACACACACACACACACTGACCGTCCTGTTGGGCTCGTTCATGAGCGGGACGAGCATGACGATGATGTTGTTGTGGAAGTTGAAGTGCGGCAGAGCGAGCAGCAGCTCACACAGGCAGCGCACCGCCACCACCGCCAGGCCCCGGTACGCCTGCAGCGCCACCGCCTGGCTGCGCTTCCTCTTCCTCTGCTTCCAGTCTGAGACGAGAGGGGGCGGGGTCAGCGTGGCTGGGTGTGTGTGTGTGTGTGTGTGTGTGTGTGTGTGTGTGTGTGTGTGTGTGTGTGTACCTTTGACAGTCTGCTCCAGGTCCTCCAGGTAAAACTTGTACTGACTCACCAAACCTTCCTCAAACTCCCGGAGCTGCAGAGTCTCCTTCTTCACCTGAACAGGGAGAGCAGCACGGTCACTGAGATGTACCAGGTGGCTGTGAAGGTGACGGTGTACTAGGTGGTTGCTAATGTGGCTACGGTGTTTCTTAATGGTTTCTAAGGAGAGTTGGTGGTTACTAGGATTCACTAGGTGCATGCTGCACTGGTAGGTTGCTAAGGTGTACTAAGTGGTTGCTAGAGTGCACCAGGGGGTTGCTAAAGTGTACTAAGTGGTTGCTAGGGTGCACCAAGGGGTTGCTACGGTGTAGTAAGTTGTTGCTAGGGTGCACCAGGGGGTTGCTACGGTGTATTAAGTGGTTGCTAGGGTGCACTAGGTGCCTGCTAAGATCCACTGCTAGGTTACTATGGTGTACTAAGTGGTTGCTAAAGTGCACTGGGAGGTTGCTAGGGTGATTTTAAATGTTCATTAATGTGTTTCTAAATGGTTTCTAAGGAGAGTTGGTGGTTACTAGGATACACTAGGTGCCTGCTAAGATGCACTGGTAGGTTGCTAAGGTGTACTAAGTGGTTGCTAGGGTGCACCAGGGGGTTGCTAAGGTGTACTAAGTGGTTGCTAGGGTGCACCAGGGGGTTGCTAAGGTGCACTAGGTACCTGCTAAGATGCACTGGTAGGTTGCTAAGGTGTACTAAGTGGTTGCTAAGGTGTAATAAGTGGTTGCTAGGGTGCACCAGGAGGTTGCTAGGGTGTTCATAATGTGTTTAATGTTCATTAATGTGTTTCTAAATGGTTGCTAGAGAGAGTAAGTGGTTGCTAAGATGTACTAGGTGGTTTCTAATGTGGCTAAGGTGATTCTAAATGGCTTTGAGGGAGAGTTGGTGGTTGCTAGGGTGCACTAGGTGGTGGCTAATGTGTCCTAGCTGGTTGCTAGGTGGCACTGGGGGTTGATAAAGTGACTCTAGAGAGAGTTGGTGGTTGCTAGGGTGTACTAGGTGTTTGCTGAGGTGCACTGGGAGGTTGCTAAGGTGTACTAGGTGGTTGCTAGGGTACAATAGGTGCCTGCTAAGATGCACTGGTAGGTTGCTAAGGTGTACTAAGTGGTTGCTAAAGTGCACTGGGAGGTTGCTAGGGTGTTTTTAAATGTTCATTAATGTGTTTCTAAATGGTTGCTAGAGAGAGTAAGTGGTTGCTAAGATGTACCAAGTGGCTGTGAAGGTAAAGGTGTACTAGGTGGTTGCTAATGTGGCTAAGTTGTTTCTAAATGGTTTCTAAGGAGAGTTGGTGGTTGCTAGGGTGTACTAGGTGGTTGCTGAGGTGCACTGGGAGGTTGCTAAGGTGTACTAGGTGGTTGCTAGGGTACAATAGGTGCCTGCTAAGACGCACTGGTAAGTTGCTAAGGTGTACTACAGGGTTTATACAGGAATCCTCAAGTTGAATTTACTACCTTTTACTACATTTTTTACTACCTTTCAAATATCTTTTACTACCAACACAGCATTGAGCAGCGGCTTTTTTGTTTTTGTTTTTTTTTTTTTTGGTGGGGGTGGGGAGGGACATTTTTGTTATTGGGGGGGACAACAAACAGCAAAATTTCTGAGAGTAATTGTTGGGGAGGACATGAAAAAATTGCTGTCTGGCACAACTGTACCACCCTCTTTCTCTGTTACGCTCCTTTGAAACTTGCTGTACAGCGTTGAGCGCTCAGCATGTTGCTCACTGTTCTATTTCCACTAGTCTGTCAAAGTAGCTTTACAAGAACTAGAAACTCAAAATAAGCTCTAAAACTAGAGGAAATACCTTGAATAATCCCACTACATCAAACTATTCTTCAAAAAACATATTTTTTGTAGTGTCAACAAAAAACAAAGCAAGATATGGCATCAAATAGTGACATACAGTATATGTTTGAGCTGTACACTGTCCCTTTTAGATTAAATAAGAAAATGAAATGAAACGATGCCACAAAATAATGCAATTTAAAATGCAAAAATAGATATATCTAGAGACAAACTCAAAATATCAGTAAAATATGAACTATTTCTGACATTAATATCTTGACAGACTTTTTGAAAGAATAAAAAGCTCAGTATCTGCTCCTCCTGTGGTCTGTCCTCTCTCTCCCTCACTGTCTCATTAGCTGTTAGCTTAAACAGAGAGCTGAAAGAGGCAGGTTTTGGACCAAGCAGGGGAAAATATCGCTTTTCATATCACAGCCTTGTGCTTGGTGAACAAGTGGTGTGATAAATGACTCACTGGCTTTCACTTGAGGAGGTTTTCTTGCTAGTTCTCATCAGGCTGCTGCCTCTCAGGCTGACGGACTGAAAGTTACCGAGCTGCCGCTCTGCCGGCAGCAGGATGCGGACCGAACCACTTTGAGGCATGGGGGGAGGTCATAACATTTTAACACTTAAAAACCCACTATTTTACATTTATAGTTAGCACCGCTTGCATTGTACTTTCATTGAATATTATATTATTGAAAACGGGGGGCTACGGGGAGCTACTGAAGTGCGACACACAAACATCACCGCTCAAGCGCTAACGTTAGCCACCGTATGAATTTAAAGCCACCTCTTGCATAATTTATTGCATGACTTGGTGCAAATATTTACCCGCCCCGTGACAGGTAGACCTCCAAAATTAACTCGCCAAGGGAATATTTTAGGCGCATTTGGCGAGTGGCGACCGCTATTTTACAGCACTGCTCAGAGCTGTGAAAACTTACATTTTCCCATCTCGGCACGTGGCTTGCTCACACTGACGTTTGAGACCCGCATGAGTGTAACATGCGGCAGGTGAACCAATCGCGTGCACGCTA
Source organism: Myripristis murdjan (assembly GCF_902150065.1). NCBI lineage: Eukaryota > Metazoa > Chordata > Actinopteri > Holocentriformes > Holocentridae > Myripristis > Myripristis murdjan. Next base: position 28,108,485 of record NC_043998.1, read on the forward strand.
CAGGGTGGCAAATGCAGTCAGGATCACTGATTGGCTATCAACGCCGACACAGGTCCTGGTGTCCTGCTCGCACATATTTTTCGTTTTAATATTTCTTTAATTGAATGAACTGTAAAGAAAAAAATCAGCATCAATGGAAAAGTCATAACATATTGAAGAGTTGATGAAAAAAATTACTACCAATTAAAATTGTGTTAGTTACCTTTTACTACCTTTTAAGGGCCTTAATTTGGGCTCCTTTTATTTACTACCTTTTACTACCTTTTACAACCCCGCGGATACCCTGTACTAAGTGGTTGCTAGGGTGCACTAGGTGCCTGCTAAGATGCACTGGTAGGTTGCTAAGGTGTACTAAGTGGCTGCTAAAGTGCACTGGGTGGTTGCTAGGATGTTTTAAAATGTTCATTAATGTGTTTCTAAATGGTTGCCAGAGAGAGTAAGTGGTTGCTAAGATGTACTAGGTGGGTGCTAAAGTGGCTAAGGTGATTCTAAATGGCTTCAAGGGAGAGTTGGTGGTTGCTAGGGTGCACTAGGTGGTGGCTAATGTGTCCTAGCTGGTTGCCAGGTGGCACTAAGGGGTTGATTAAGTGACTCAATGGTTTCTAGGGACAGTTGGTGGTTGCTAGGGTGCACTGGGAGGTTTCTAGGGTGTTTTTAAATGTTCATCAATGTGTTTCTAAATGGTTGCTAGAGAGAGTAAGTGGTTGCTAATATGGCTAAGGTGATTCTAAGTGGTTTCTAAGGAGAGTTGGTGGTTGCTAGGGTGCACTGCGTGGTTGACCCTGCTACCTTGGCAGCCTTCTCTGTGGAGGTCAAAGGTCGGATCTTGTAGGACGGGACGATGTCTTTGAAGATCTCCATGAGAGAAACCATCACCAGCTTCCTGACGGTCACGGCCACAGACGGGTCCGCCTCCATCAGCATGCCACGCAGCTCCTTCAGCCGCTTTATCTGAAACACACACACACACACACGTCATGGACCACCCTCTGACCCCCCCTGCTGGACTGTGTGAACAGAGGCTCTTCCTGTCGTGTCGTGGCGTGGTGTGTGTGTGTGTGTGTGTGTGTGTGGTTACGTTGTTGGCGGGGTCGGCGATGACGGCGGATGCCAGCCCGGCGATGCGGAGCTTCCTCTCGCTGATCCTCTGAGCTCGGAGCTGCTCGCGCTCCTCGGCCGTGAGCTCCACGCTGCTCTGCGGCTCCTCCTCTGGTGGAGACACAACATTACAACCACCGGGGGATTTAAACC
>NC_043998.1:28112235-28117235 GCF_902150065.1 Myripristis murdjan
TTCTCTGTGATCTGGTTTGTTGACTTTCAGGTCATTTTCTTGGAATTTCTTCCTAATTTTCAGGTCGTTTCTTGATCATTTGCTCGCCACCTTTATTCTCCCGTTTTGAAAGAAGTGTATTTGTGATTAAATCAAATTAAATGTTTGTGAAAGGGGATCAACGCGCTGACGAGTTTGACTTTCAAATCATTTTCATCACATTTTTACACATTTCTTGCTAATTTATGAACAAATTAACAAAACAATTAAAAAATAAAATTCACTGTAGATCTTCATGCTGGTGATATTTTTGGGAGGGGGCAGTTTTTCATGTTTTTGAAGGAAGTGTATGTGATTACAATAAAATAAATGTTTTTTTAAAGCTGTCTGAACCAGGATTCTGAAATGAAAGCGTTAAATAAACTGAACAAGAAGATTCAATGAACAAAACGACCTGGAACCTCAAAAAGAAACTGAGGAGAATCAGCTGATGAACTGATTTTAACTTCAAAGCTGCCATCCCAATCAATGAATTAAAAATAGTAAAATTATTTTTACACATCTATTTATTATAGCCTCATTGTGTCTAAGACGTGTGTGTGTGTGTGTGTGTGTGTGTGTGTGTGTTCAGGGTCAGTAAAGCGTTTTGAAGTGAACGGAGCCGAGGAGGCTCTGGGTTTGATTCTGGGCGGACAGCAGCTAAAATAAAACAACAACAAAAAACCTTATGGTCTTTGATGGATGTGTGTGTGTGTGTGTGTGTGTTTGTGTGTGTGTGTGTGTGTGTGTGTGTGTGTGTGTGTGTGTGTGTGTGTGTGTGTGTGTGTGTGTGTGTGTGTGTGTGTGTGTGTGTGTCTTTATGCTGTGTTAGCCCTGCAGCCTCCGGTGTGTTGCTGCTCTCTGTTGAGCCAGTCTGATGTGATCTCCTGAAGCCTGACGGAGGAGCCGCAGAGCTCCACCTGAACCCGCACGGACACCAGCTCCAACCACAGCGATTACCGATCAAATGTTTCTGATTCATCGATAATAACAGCCGGCCTGGCCGATCATGTCGATGCCGATTTCACCCGAAAACCCAGCAGAGTTACTAAACATCTCACATCACACTCTGAACGGCGTGCGGAGCTGACCGTAAACCAGGAAACAAGAGTGACAGATTTTTTGAACAGAGTCTGGTTTGTGCCGAACCCGGGGCGGCGGGCCGGGCCTCGACCCGGGCCGCTGCTTCCAGCCCGGGCGAGTGAAGACCTGAGAGCCGCTGTGTTCCGCAGGTTCAAAGTGAGGCTCCGGGCCTGTAGCAGGAGCACCGTGTGAGGCGAGCCGGGGCTCGGGGTCTTACCGGGCCCATGGTGTCGCTCTGCCGCCGGGTCTGCTCAGGTACGACGGAAACTCAACTTCCACACACTCCTCCGACCAGTCGCTCTGTTTTGGAGACACACGTGTGTTCCTCTGCTGACCCGGAGGTTCATCTACTTCCGGTGTGACGTTTGGGTGTAAAACTCAACAGCGACCCCTACAGGAGGGAGGCTGCACCGTCACATGAACAGATAGATGCATAGACATTAAGAGGCTGTATATACCCTATATATGTCTGTGGATAGATAGATGGATACTTTATTGATCCCACATTGGTTAACTCTTGTGCTATATATAACTCGTGTTTTATATATCTGTATGTATGTATGTGTGTGTGTGTGTGTGTGTGTGTATAAACACATAAAAAAGTTAAGCACAACAAATAAAACAAATAGAGTGGATCAACAAAGAATAGGAGAAAAAAAAGAAAAAAAAAACTGCATAGCCGATAAGAACAATAAAAAAATACAACAAAGTAAAATATATCTCGAGTATCTATAAACCTTTCAGCTTTAAAACTTTTCAGACTATATGTACAAAGAAATATACCTGCAACATATCTATAGAATTGAACATGTACATATAGAACAGATGTGTACAACACAATATAATACAACATAACCTATTATTACACTATATTATGTCATTCTGCCTTATATGATACTGTGCTGCTTTACATAATATGATAGAATATAATAATGAGCAGGAAACCAGTGAAATCTGTCAAATTCTCCTGTGTCGTTTATTCACGCATCACTCCATCCACAGGTATGTACAAACTCCAGTTCTTCATTATGAAAACTGTACAATAATCACAGCATAGAAAAACAGCAGCGATGAGCCGCCGAGTCAAACCAACAGAGAAACAGAAAAGCTCACGGCAGAGTTTGGTTTGGGTCCCGAGACGCTGAGAAACAAACCAAACCAAATCATATTTATTGATTTGACATATATATTTTTTTTGTCTTTAAAAATTAAAGAAAGAAATCTGATGTTTATCCAGAATCACTGGTCTAAGGCTGAAAAACAGCAATTTCATATTTATAAACACATTTTTCTTTATTCATTTTTTTGTTCATTTTCTGTTATTTGAATTGTCTGGTAGTTTTCTTTTTGTTTATCTTGTTTTTTCCTGATGTCTTATGAATGTTCCAGTTCTTTTTTTAACAGTGCATTTTTTCCACATTTTTGAAATCAAGTGAAAAAAGACGATATATCACATGAGCAAGAAATGATCTGAAAACTAGCAAAGAAATGAGTAAAAAATTATCCAGAAAGTCACAAAAAATGAGTTTGTTTATTTGGTCCTGAGTGGGTGGAGCTTCCTCTCCTACAGTCCTTTTAACCTGAAAAGTAAAAAAAAATGAAAGCAGGAAATAACCTGAAATTTTAAAAAAAGATGTGGAAAATAGCTAAAAAAGAAAAATGTCTTTTCCTGTAATATAATTTTTAAATGGACAATTTTAACAGTAATAAATATATTTTTTCTGGACATTTTCCCAAGTTTTTTTAGAAAATATTTTTTTCTTTTTTTCTTCTTTGATCGTTCTTTTTTAAACTAATTTCCAGATCATTTTCCTGAAACTTGTCACTAAATTTTCAGGTCACTGCCTTTTGTTCCACGTGTGCTCAGCGCTCAGGCCTCAGGGCTAAAAACAGAAAATAAAAGCCTCCAGTGAAGCTCCGCCTCCAGTTGAAGAAACTGATGACATCATCAGGGAGTCAAGGCTGCTGGCAGCTGATTGGCTGATGTCAGATCAACTCTTCTCTGCCTCCTTTGTCACTGAACTCAGCACCTGAGACACACACACACACACACACACACACACACACACACACTTTACTTTCCTCTTCTTTTCTCCCCGTTCACGCACACGGGAAACAGGAAGTCGACTCACCTGACTCCACTTCCTGTTCCCACTCAGCATGGGTGTGGCCGCGATGCAAGCGAACAGCCTATCAGAGAGCAGCTCTTCGTCAGGGAGGCGGGACAGGAACTGAGCTGAAGAAGAGAAAAGAACAGAATTCAATGAAAGAGAGAAGAACAGAAGAGAATATCTGGAACCAGCTGAGACCCTCCAGGTGAGACCCTCCAGGTGAGACCCTCCAACTGAGACCCTCCAGGTGAGACCCTCCAACTGAGACCCTCCAGGTGAGACCCTCCAACTGAGACCCTACAGCTGAGACCCTACAGGTGAGACCCTCCAACTGAGACCCTACAGCTGAGACCCTCCAGGTGAGACCCTACAGGTGAGACCCTGCAGCTGAGACCCTCCAGGTGAGACCCTACAGGTGAGACCCTCCAACTGAGACCCTACAGGTGAGACCCTCCAACTGAGACCCTACAGCTGAGACCCTACAGCTGAGACCCTCCAGGTGAGACCCTCCAACTGAGACCCTACAGGTGAGACCCTCCAGCTGAGACCCTACAGGTGAGACCCTCCAGGTGAGACCCTACAGGTGAGACCCTCCAACTGAGACCCTACAGGTGAGACCCTCCAACTGAGACCCTACAGCTGAGACCCTGCAGCTGAGACCCTCCAGGTGAGACCCTCCAACTGAGACCCTACAGGTGAGACCCTCCAGCTGAGACCCTACAGGTGAGACCCTCCAGGTGAGACCCTACAGGTGAGACCCTCCAACTGAGACCCTCCAGGTGAGACCCTCCAGGTGAGACCCTACAGGTGAGACCCTCCAACTGAGACCCTCCAACTGAGACCCTACAGGTGAGACCCTCCAGGTGAGACCCTACAGGTGAGACCCTCCAACTGAGACCCTCCAACTGAGACCCTACAGGTGAGACCCTCCAGGTGAGACCCTACAGGTGAGACCCTCCAACTGAGACCCTACAGGTGAGACCCTCCAGGTGAGACCCTACAGGTGAGACCCTCCAACTGAGACCCTACAGGTGAGACCCTCCAGCTGAGACCCTCCAACTGAGACCCTACAGGTGAGACCCTCCAGCTGAGACCCTACAGGTGAGACCCTCCAACTGAGACCCTACAGGTGAGACCCTCCAACTGAGACCCTACAGGTGAGACCCTCCAACTGAGACCCTCCAACTGAGACCCTCCAGGTGAGACCCTACAGGTGAGACCCTCCAGGTGAGACCCTGCAGGTGAGACCCTCCAACTGAGACCCTCCAGGTGAGACCCTCCAGGTGAGACCCTACAGGTGAGACCCTCCAGGTGAGACCCTACAGGTGAGACCCCCGGCTGCAGATCACCAGGTGGGACTGACCGATGTGTATGAAGTCCATGTGCAGCAGGACGTCCTGGTGCAGCCTCAGGATGCCCAGCCCCGTCCTGAACAGGAACTCCTCCCCGTCCCGACAGAAGACGTCCCAGACCCTGCACGCCACGTCCAGGGGGAGGGGCTTCGTGTACAAAGAGAAGATCCTGGGGGGCGAGACAGGAAGTTTAATCCCCTCCTGACACTTCCTTCACAATAAAAGCACAGAATATTTGATTATTATTTGAGAGGGTGGCTGTGATGTCAGCTGACCAGTCGATGAGGTAGAGGTCAGGGGTCAAACTGAATGACTGGAAGTGGAGGAAGAGACGAGGAAGACTCTCCTCGAAGAAAACCTCGAACGCCCCAAAATACCGCAACATCTGGAGAGAGAGGGAGCACCGCTGACCTCATGTTGCCATTTTAAACATCAG
>NC_043998.1:28122235-28147235 GCF_902150065.1 Myripristis murdjan
TTGTGTGTGTGTGTGTGTGTGTGTGTGTGTGTGTGTGTGTATGTGTGTGTGTGTGTGTGTGTGTATAGTGCCCCAGGCAACCCACTCACATTTCACCAATCTATTCTTAATGAAGGACTGAGGTCTAGCATGACACACACACACACACACACACACACACACACGTGCTCGAACTACAGCCTTCCTGAAGACAGTGGAACTGAAGAGACAGCAGTGAGGGACAGACAGGAAGTGAGGTAAACAGTGAAAACAGGAAGTGGACGTACGCCGGCCGGTCCTCCAGGATCAGCGCCGTGGTCGACAGAGGTTCAAACTCCAGGTTCTTCCTGCTCCGGCCCGAGGCATGATGGGTAGGCGAGCTCCCGGCTGCCATCATGCTGTGCCGCGCTTCGTACTCCTGCAACGACATCACATGCCTCAGTCTCCATGGCAACAGGACAAGGACGCCACAGCCAGTGGCATGTTGTGACTGCAGGTGACCGATGGAGTGATGAATGGGTGACTTGGGACACGTGTGTGTGTGTGTGTGTGTGTGTGTGTGTGTGTGTGTGTGCGCAGCAGCTGGGGATGGATGCAGGAGGAGATGGAGGACAGCTGTGGGGGTGGAGCAGTGATGAGGTCACAGGTCACATGGGTTAGTGGGCGTGGCTGCAGACTGGAAACACTTTTTAAATATTTGGTTATTTGATGAGTTTTATAAATGAATATTTGGTTATTTGTTCTACATTAACTGGCCCAGAACAACACTGGGTCTCGCCCAGAACTCTGGTGGGTTCCATAGTAACGCAGCAGGTTGATATTGATATTCTATTGAACTCTTGTTGATATTTGACCTGCTGATGTTCTGTTGAACGCCTGAAAGAGACCGTCCAGAGAGGGCGGGGCCAAAAACAAATCCAGGTGTCCAGGTAAGAGATCATGAACGCAGCTATCAGCTGATTTACAGTTTCTGACCCAACGGGACTCTTCGGAGTAGAGTTCCTACAAGAACCCGAACCCAACAGAACCCGCGGGAATAGAGTTCTAGAAGCAACTGCAAACCTGACGGGACCCTCGGGGGTGGAGTTCTAAAAACAGCCGTGAACCCAACAATCCGTCCTCAGTGCGTCTCGGGTGCCTCGGCCTGTTTTTAGGTGGTCTGGTTCTACCTGACAGCTGTTTGATCACCTGAGATGCAGGTAAACAGCAGGTGGGACAGGGAACAGGTTGGGACGGGGGTCAGGTGAACACCAGGTGGGTGGTTCCCCACTGATCTGCCCTCCTGCGTGCATGTGCATATTATCTGGGATTACCTTTCCATGGACTGAATAATCTGACTATCGGATCCAGCCTGGCTTTACCAGGTGCAATGAGCATTTATTCATCCATTCATTTTCATCCATTCACCAGAAGAGTCACTGAGAGAGCACAATCTGCTGGAGTACCTCAGGCAGGAGGTCGTGTTAAAATTAAGGTGTAAACACCCCTAAAACCACGGCAACAACCCGACTCAAGCTGGAATATTCCACGTCCTAATCCCAGAGCTGCTGACTCCGACTGCATGATATTATTCAGATTAAAATGATGAGACAAATCTGTTTACATGGACCTTTTTTATTCCAGGTATTCTCTTAATCCGGTTCCTACTGGAATATTTCAGTCCATGTAAACACTGTCTGACTAATGCTACACAAAGACACGTGTGTGTGTGTGTGTGTGTGTGTGTGTGTGTGTGTGTGTGGTATGAATGGATGATGAATGTCCAGCATGCAGGGAGACGGCTGGAATAAAAACAGAGAGGCGGGGTCGTACCACAGAGGTCAGCGGGTCAGAGGTCAGCTGGGTCAGACCGCCCGCTCGGGCCTCCTGCAGGGGAACACGCAGCGCGTTAACACCACTCTGCCTGCAGGTGGCGCTCTGCCACTGCTCACACTAACTACCCAGCTCTTCTTCTTCTGTTTATTCCAAACAAAGTGGAAAACACACCACTTCCTGTGCAGCAGGAAGGAGGGGGGCATATCTGTGTTTGCGTTTTGGGTGAAGTGTGCCTTTAAGCGCACAGGTGCATCATGGTACCTGCTGGATGGTCCTGGCAGTTTTGGCGGGACTCTCCCTGGGAGGAACTTTACCAAACAGTTTGAACCCGGCCACACTGGGACTGCCCGAGCTCTGCTTCCTGCTGAACACACCCCTGCCACACACACACACGCACACACACACACACACACACACACACACACACACACACACACACACACACACGTCAGTTAGTTAGGCGTGTAATGATCGGCACATGGACGCTGTAAATCATAAATCAGCCGACGTGTTCTCTTCATCGTGTCTGAACTCGGTTTACTTCCAAATAAAACACAAAAGATTAAACAGAACTTCACGGAATGAACCTTTACAGAGCAGTCATTACTGAGTCATTACAGCAACTGGCTTTTATTTTGTAGGGTAAAAGGCTTTTATTTACAGGGCTACAGTCTAACAACACACCAGCGTGTCCAGCTCCTGTTAGCTTAGCATAAAAACTTGAAGTCTATGGAGTCGTTAGCCTGGCTCTGTCACAGTGAAAAAATAAACCTTAGAGCAGCTCTGAAGCGTCTGATTCATACAGCGGACCTGAAATACACAGCAAAGAAGAGACGCCTGAGGCCTGAGGCCTGAGGTCTGAGGTCTGAGTCCTGAGGTCTGAGGCCTGAGGTCTGAGGTCTGAGGTCTGAGGCCTGAGGTCTGAGGTCTGAGGTCTGAGGTTTGAGGCCTGAGGCCTGAGGTTTGAGGCCTGAGGTCTGAGGTCTGAGGCCTGAGTCCTGAGGTCTGAGTCCTGAGGTCTGAGGTCTGAGGCCTGAGGCCTGAGGCCTGAGGTTTGAGGCCTGAGGCCTGAGGTTTGAGGCCTGAGGTCTGAGGTCTGAGGCCTGAGGCCTGAGGCCTGAGGTCTGAGGTCTGAGGTCTGAGGTCTGAGGTTTGAGGTCTGAGGTCTGAGGTCTGAGGTTTGAGGTTTGAGTCCTGAGGTCTGAGTCCTGAGGCCTGAGTCCTGAGGTCTGAGGTCTGAGGTTTGAGGTCTGAGGTCTGAGGTTTGAGGTCTGAGGTCTGAGGTTTGAGGTCTGAGGTTTGAGGTTTTGAGGTCTGAGGCCTGAGGCCTGAGGTTTTGAGGTTTGAGGTTTTGAGGTTTTGAGGTCTGAGGTTTGAGGTTTGAGGTTTTGAGGTTTGAGGTTTTGAGGTTTGAGGTTTTGAGGTTTGAGGTTTGAGGTTTGAGGTTTTGAGGTCTGAGGTTTTGCTGGATTTACCTGCCCAGGTATTCCACGATCCCGGGCCTCCTGGACTGCAGGGTGGTCTCCAGGTCTGGCTCCGCCTCCGGGGCCCCTCCCCCCGCCCCGCCCTGCGGCGGCTGGCCCGGGGCGCTCTGCTGGCGGCTGCACTTGAACGTGTTCCTGGATCCCAGACAGGCTTCTGGGAAACGCCGCTCGCCCCGCTGAGGCTCGTCTGACGCCTCGTCGCCGGGGTCGAGGGGGGCGGAGTCACAGCTCACACTGCTGGGGAGGGGCTTGGGGGGCGGGGAGGGGCAGCGGGAGTGCCCCTCCTCCTCCTCTCTGTTTGGTCCCTGAGTGATGTGGGCGGGGCTAGCAGAGGCCTCAGGCTGTGATTGGCTGCTCCGCCCGGCTGTGTCTGTTTCATCCAGTGAGGAAGAGGAGGGCGGCCTCCCGTTGGGCAGCGGGGCCGCCCGCCCGCCGACCTCTGACCCCTCTGACACGTGTGTGACATCACAGCTCCCACTGACCCGCCCACAGCAGGACCCACCCGTGTCAGGTGACCCCGTCCTGATCCCAGCGCACACGGCGGCGGTCACACCCTCCGCCCCCCCGGCGCCGCCCGAACACACACAGCGGCACGGCGGCCGAGGCCGGGAGGCCACGCCCCCCGACCCCGAGGAGGAGGAGGAGGGAGGAGGAGGTGAGGAGGAAGACTGCTCCGTGCTGCTTATGGTTACAGATGGAAAGCAGCCATCACTGGACGCTTCCATGTCACTCTGCACACACACACACACACGCACACACACACACACACACACACACACACACACGCGCACACACACACACACACACACACACACACACCACACACGCACACACACACACACACACACCTTGATCACAACAATGATAAAGCTTTCATTATTTCTACAATGATCAAAATGTGTTTATAACACTTCAGCAACAGCCTGTGTGTGTGTGTGTGTGTGTGTGTGTGTGTGTGTGTGTGTGTACGTGTGTGTGTGTGTGTGTGTGTGTGTGTGTGTGTGTGTGTGTGTGGCCCTGGTTAACAGGTGGACAGGTGAACAGAAGGTCGCTGGTTCGATCCCCAGCTCCTCCAGTGCACCCCCTAACTGCTGCTGATGGGCAGCATGGCAGTGTGTGTGTGTGTGTGTGTGTGTGTGTGTGTGTGTGTGTGTGTGTGTGTGTGTGTGTGTGTGTGAGGCAGCCCGGTCTCTGTACCTCCGTGTCCGCCGGAGGCTCCGCGGCGGCAGCGGGCTCTGCCGGAGCTCCTCCCCGGGACGGAGCTCAGTGTCTCGGCCGGTGTTCGGGCGGAGCCTCGGCCCCTCGGCCGGTCGGTCGGTCTCGTGTCCGGGTTCCTGCGGCGGAAGGCAGCGGCTCTCCTCTGTTGTCATTCTGGGAATGACAGACCGCGGAACGACGCCATGTTGGGATTCCTGTGACGTAGGAGCGACGTCACCGCAGGTTGTCAGCTGTCAGCTTCTTAAAATTTGCATAATGAATTTCCAACAGAGATAAATCTTAATACTTTTTTTTACTCAAATGAAAGAATATATCTATATCTATATATATGTATCCATATCTATCTAAATATATCTATATGTTGTGTAAAACAAATCATTAAAATTGTCAGGTAAAAATGTAATTACTTGTTAAATCCAGGGTCAATCTAAGGCTGATGTCATGATAAACTTATTGATTCTATGTGGTAAACAAATGCAGAAATACGAGGCTCAGTTTCGCTGTTTTTATGTGAATTTAAAGAATATAGACGGCATATTTAAAAAAAAAAAAAAAAGCAATAAAACTGTCGATCTGCACTGTGAACCCTTTAAAAACAAGTAACTTATTTGTTCTTATTTTCTAATGATTTTTATATTAATGGATTTATTTTGACTTTTTTTTATTAGTCTTTTTTTTATTAGAATTTTATTTTTAAATTCATACGTTTCTTTGTACATTATTTTGTCTGAAATGTTAAAAGATGTTAAAAATCACCACTGATCATCAATTCCATGGTACAAACTGAAGAAAAGAGGAACTGGAGTCTCATCACTTTGTTTTATTGAGAAACGGACACACTGCAGAGAGAGGAAGAGACCACACACACACACACACACACACACACACACACACACACACACACACACACCCTGAGGAGGTTCCAGCAGACTGAACACTGCGGCTGCAGAGCCACAGACAGGACGTTTTTTTTCTTGGAATATGAATATGGAAAGAGAAATGAGTGTGTATTTGGTTCAATAAAAAAAAAAGGTCACTTTCTGTTGAGCTGGGTCGTGACCTTTGACCTGTGGGGCGCGGCAGGGGGTCCTGGTGCGGCTCTGCACGGCAAAATGCAGCTATAAAATTATAAAAAGCAACAAGGTGCGTCTTTACATTTACAGACAGAAGCAGCAGGTGAACGCCACACTGCTATCAGCACAACATCACACACACACACACACACACACACACACACACACACACACACACACACACACACACACCTGCTTGGAAATTTGTATCAAAAGTCAAAATCTCCATATTAATCAAATACAATTCATCAAATAAATTATTTTGATTTGCTCTCAGAATGTCCTGATGGCAGCTTCCAGGACAGCGTGACGGCGTGTTGGTGACGCCGAGCTGGAGGAGGGAAAAAAAACAAAAACAACAACTCAGATTCTCTGAGATTAAAGTTGAAAATCTATCCTTCCTCCAAAAACAAACAAACAAACAAAAAACCCCAAAAAACAAAAACAAAAAAACCCTTGTTGTCTTGTGGGCGACGTCTCTTCAGAGTCCAGACGCTCAGGAGCAGGTTGGGATTCTGGGTCCAAACCAGCAGGATTTCCTCCTGACTGGATCCCACAGGAGGAGGACAGCTGGTTTTAAGCGCACAGAGGAGGAGCGTGGCCCCGCCCCTCCCCGCCCGGCCCGGCCCCGCCCCCCTCCTCCACATTCACGCGTACACACACTTGTGCAGCTTCAGGTTGCGCTGGTCCGAGTATCTCTTCCCGCACTTGTCGCAGATGTACTGCTTGCCGCCGGCGTGCACGTGGCGCTTGTGCGTGCGCAGGTGGCTGCCCTGGCTGAAGGTCTTGCCGCAGATCTCGCAGCCGTACGGCTTCTCGCCCGTGTGCACGCGCAGGTGCAGCTTCAGGCTGTTGGCGTTGTTGAACTTCTTCTCGCAGAAGTGGCAGTGGAAGGGCCGCTCGGCCGAGTGCGTGCGGCCGTGCGAGATCAGGCTGCTCTGCTGGCTGAAGCTCTTGCCGCACTCCTTGCAGGAGAACGGCCGCTCGCCCGTGTGGATCCGCCGGTGGATCTTCAGGTTCACCGACTGGCGGAAGGTCTTGCCGCACAGGTCGCAGCTGAAGGGCCGCACGCCGCTGTGGATGCGCTGGTGGTTCTTGAGGTTGACGGCGTGGCGGAAGCTCTTGGAGCACTCGGAGCACTTGAAGGGCTTCTGGCCCGTGTGGATGAGCTCGTGGGTTTTGAGCGTGACGGCGCGCGTGAAGCCTTTGCCGCAGACCGGGCAGATGAAGATCTTCTTGCCGGTGTGGATCTGGGCGTGGCGCGTCAGGTTCTGCGCCAGGTTGAAGCGGCGGCCGCACAGCTCACAGCCGTACGGCTTCTCGCCCGTGTGGATGATGGAGTGCGTCTTCAGGTGCGCCTGCTTGCCGAAGCACTTGCCGCACTGCGGGCACTTGAAGGGCTTCTCGCCCGTGTGCGTGCGCACGTGGTCCTGCAGGCTCTGCTTGTGGGCGAAGCCTTTGCTGCAGGTGGAGCAGGTGAAGGGCCGCTCGCCCGTGTGGATGCGCAGGTGAGTCTTCAGGTTGCTCTGCGAGGAGAAGGCCTTGCCGCACTCGGTGCAGATGAAGTACTTCCATCCCTGACTCGCCAGCTTCTGCAGCAGCAGGTAGCCCGGGCTCGCCTCCGGCTGCAGGTCTGTCTGCAGGTCTGTCTGCAGCTCCGCCTCCGCCTGCGGCTCGGACTCCGCCGGCTCCGCCTCCGCCTGCGGCTCCAGGTCGAGAGTCACCGGGCCTGAGGACTCCACGCCGTCAAAAGCTTCTTCTTTAGCTCCTGCAAGACAAACACAAGTCTCCGTCAGCAAAATAAAGGCTGGAACCGAAGTTCTCCATCCAAATCCTCCGCCGGCGTGCAGCAACAAAGCTGGAGCCCAAACTGTGTGAAACGTCTTTACGTCCAGACGACAGAGGCCTGGGACAGCAGGACGACGAGGCAGGAGGCCAGACACCAGCCGCCCCCCCAGGAGACCACAGGAAACACACAGTTATCATTATAATCATTAGAAATAATCTTTCCTTGTAGTTTTTTTTTTTTTTTTTTCAGTTTTTCAAGAGATTTTATTCGGAAGCTTTTCTCTTTTTTTTTTTAAATGTATTTAACCAATACAATCAAGTTAATTAAACATTTTGTTAATTCAAAGCAAGATTTGAAGGGCATTTTAGTCATTAACATTAAAAACACACTCTTTTTGGTAGTAAAATAAGAGTAAAAGGTAAAAAACGGAATTCCCAAAAATTAAAACGGAAAAAACAGATTTGGGAAAAAACAAAACAGATTTTTTAGGGCCCTGGATTTGTTTTTGGCGTTGCTAAAACTAGAAATTCTGGCACTCAATTTTCTAATTTGACTAACTCATTGAATGAAGCCAGACTTCACCGACTTTTCTCTCCTTCCGTCTGTCAGGGATATTTTTGAAGAACTTTCTGGAAACCTGTTTATTTTTAGTCTGAATCATGAGGCTGAGCCACAAACCACCAGGAAACCTCACGTTACCCATGACTTTTCAAAGCTGAATGAATGAAAGAATGAATGAATGAATGAATGAATGAATGAATGAACTGTCTTAGTGCGCGGTGACGGACATGCGGGCGAGGCAGGGCCGAGCCACAGCTGCTCTCTGATTGGCCGGCCTGGGACTCACGCTCGGCGATGGCCTCCAGGTCGATGTGGCCGCGCTCGTCTTTGATGCTGACGGCCATGATGAAGGGAGACTCCGCCTCCTCCTTGTGCTCCTCCCACTTCGCCGTCTGTCGGGACAAAAAACACGACGACCGTCACCGGAAACTCAGAGAAAAACTCAATTTATCACAATACATGTTATCACAATACTCAGCATACTGCAAAATGTTTAAAATCACCACATCATCACTGTGACTGCAGCCTCATGACTCGGGGCGTCACGTTTCTCCAAATCCTCCATTCGATTTTCGAATTTTTCTTCTTCCAGCACAGACGCCTGTGCCATTTTCAGACTAGTCTAGTCTATGATCACTGGTTTTATTCATTAAATTTTGTAAATCTTATTTCAAAAGATCGGCTACAGTCTCGTCAGTGATGCAGTTTTCATTATTCTTGTGTCATGTATCACATTCTAGACACTAAAGGTCAAAGTTAAATCATTTATTTACAATATCAAAGTAGCAAGTCGTCGATCCTCTTTGATTCGATGCTCGAGGCCACGGCGTAATTTCGATCGATTTCAATTAAAAATCGGAATCATGACACACCAGGATCGCATCGAGGCTCCTGACTGATCAGTTACTGATCAGCTGATCAATAAATCGGCCCGTCGTTGACCGACACGCTGAAACTTTTAAACGTCGAATAAAAACCCGACTCTGTGGTCTGTTTTTATGTTCTGTCTTATAATTTTATAGGTACTCTATTTATTACTTTATCTGTATTTGTTTTATTGTTATTTTACCGATAGTTTCTATATATTTTATTCTACATTCTATTTTAATGTTTTTCATATTGTTTTTATAGTTTATTCAGTATCTTATTAAGTTTTTTGGTGTTTTTTTTATTATTGCTGTTTTTATTGTTTTAAATCTTTTATTCACTCTCTTGTATGACCACTCTTATTTCTTCATCTTTTATTTTTTCAATTAACCATATTTTATTATTTTCTGAGTGTGCATCGGCCTCCTAGTGCACGTCTGATTTTGTGCGTATTTGTCAGTTAAGATGTGTAGCAGCTTGAACATCCTGCACCTGGCAGAAAGAGTCTCACCTGAGTGGATTTGTTCTCCTCGGCGGTCTTGGGGTTGGCGCCGTACGAGTGCTCGGCCTCTGCCACACAGAACACAGCTGTTACACACACACACACACACACACACACACACAGGTGACAGGTGAGCGGGGGGGGCGGGGCATGGCGTACCGACTCCGCCCTCAGACAGGATGTTGAGCACGCTGGTCTGGGGCCTCCTGCGGCCCCTGGAGCTCCTCTGCTCAAAGTCCATGAGGAACTTGGTCTCGTCCACGATGTTCATGATCTTCCCCAGAGCCTCGTTCCCCAGCGTCTCCATGACCGAGGCGAACAGCGTCTGCAGCCGGGGTCAGAGGTCAGGGGTCAGAGGTCACACAGCGACCGGGCACACCGTCAGGAGCAAAGCAAAGCAGCAGGAGGTGTGTTCATAAATGACGTTAAAACAGAGTCACAAACAGGAAATAATCAGTAAAATAATGAAAGTGTCAGTCACAGCAGCTCAGCTTCACACACAGCGACGCAAAAAAACCATAAAATAAAACCAACAGAGAAAAGGGAAACGGAGAGGCAGCTCAGTGAAAACTAACAGAAAATCATCAGTTTCAGGACTTCAAATGATTTCAAACCAACAAACTGCAGGAGCAGCTCAGAGGCTCGAGCGTCCGCCTCAAACTTCCTCTCATAGATAATAAATCCTGAGCCGGGCTGGACCCTTTAAACCACACAACTTCCACTTTGATTTTCCTGCAGGACAGGTCCGGCCTGTGACCTGCTCCGAGGTCACCTGAGGTCACCTGAGGTCACCTGGAGCCGCCTCTCACCTGTGTGTGTGTGTGTGTGTGTGTGTGTGTGTGTGTTTGGTTTCTAAACTCCAGCAGGTGTTTCTGAAGACGCGCAGAGAGAAGCTGCTGCTGGAAGGCTGGCTTTTACTTTGACAGAGCCGCTGCTAACCACTCCCATACACTTCAAGTCTTTATGCTAAGCTAACAGGAAATGCTACCTGTAGGAAGTGAGCCACTGGACGTCCAGAGGAGGAACATCTGGCCTCAGAAAAACACCTGACCTGAACACTTCTGGCCCTTTTCCACGAGCACCGGCTCCGCTCGGCTCTCCTCGCTCTGAGAGCTTCTCCAGGTGCTTCCTGCTAGCAGCCGGGGTCCCGAGCAACCTGAAATGTGACGTAAACGCCGTGCAGGCCTCTGATTGGACGGGGAGTGACGACACATGAGAGCGACTCCTCCACAAAAACCAAACCCGACATTTAAAAAAAGAAAAAAGAAAAACAAAACGGCAGCAGCGAGCGTCATCACTGAAGCTGGCCAAGGTGGAAAACGGTGAGCAAACCGATATGGTGGTCACATGAAGAGGTGGAGACTTTTCTGTGCTTGGGGGCGGGGCCGCGTTGCTATGACGACTCCACCCACAGCGAGGTGGGACTCACCTGTGATGGAAAACCACCGAAACCGAAACCGAGGCGAGTCGAGTCGAGTCGAGTCGGTGCTGGTGGAAAAGGGCCAATACAGTCAGCTCTCCCGGGGCTACAAAATAAAAGCCTGAGGTTCATGTCTGTAGCTCAGCTGACCGGAAAACATGAAACCACCTAACCCACCTTACCTTAACCCACACAGGAAAAGGTCCAGACTTCTATTAATAATAACAGCTAATAAGGTGCTCAACATGATCTGTACCTGTCTGCTGCTGTCTGTTTAAGCCCCTCCCCCCAACACACACACACACACACACACACACACACACACACACACCTCGGCCTTCACTTCACCAGTGTTTTTTTCTGTCTAACTTTTAGCTTTTCTGCATCAGAGAAAACCTGCTCCTGCATAAACAAACAAACAAACAAACAAACAAACAAACAAACTGACACCCCAGTACATTCTCTCACACGCGCACGCACACACACACGGACACACGCACGCACACACACACACACACACACACGGACACACGCACGCACACACACACACACACACACACACACACACACACACACACACACACGGACACACACGGACACACACACGGACACACACACGGACACACACACACACACACACACACACACACACACACACACACACACACACACACACACACACACACACACACACACACACACAGACCATCTTGTCGTGGCTCTCGGCCTGCAGGCGGGCCGGCAGCTCGGGCCCCGGGCCCCGCAGCTCCAGGCCGAGCAGCAGCAGCGAGCTGTCCGCCTCCAGCTTCCCCAGCTCGGCCACGGCGGCGTGGACCAGCGCCTCCATGACGGCGGCCAGCTGCGTCTGCAGGCCCACGAAGCTGCACATGGCTCCGGGCGCGGGGGGCGCGGAGCCTCGGTACCTGCTGGCTAACAGAGCCGCCCGCCCGGACGCATCACCCGCCCGCCGCCCGCTCAGCTCCGGGAGGCGGACACGCAAAACAAACCTCCTTCACCGCACAGAGGCTGCCGACATTACAGGAGAGTTACACAGAGAGGGCGGAAGTGCTCCGGATCTGCTTCCGGCGGGGACAGGAAGTGGCGGAGGTCTTGAACCAAACTTCTTTAGTTCTTCCTGTCAACAAAACAAAAAGCTATCAAAGCATTTCCTGTGTGCTGCAGTTTAACATGCGTTTGAATGAGTCACGTTTTTATCATAGTTATTATTTTTAATAATTATTCCATGCTATTTTTTCTATAACTTCTTGGTTCATGCCTTGAAATAAAGATTTTTTTTAAAAAAAAAAAAGGAAAGAAAAGAAAAAACAAGAAATACAGCTTTGTTTTTGAGTTGTTTTTGTTGGTTTCTTTCTTTCCCCTGTATTTTGTCATTTGTTCATTGTGAATGCTTATCATTCTTTTCTTATTATTATTTTAGCCTTAAGTGTATGTTTGTACAGCCACTCCCAGTGAACATGTGCGCCGTGTGTTCTTCACGCGCCGGACTCGGATTTACCCCCTAAAGGAGGAGAGCTCTGCCGCAGCGACACGTTACAGAGGGTAAATGTTTTAAACACGTTCACAGTGAGTTCATGCGTTGTCATGGTGACGTCGCGGACATGTGACGCGCCTTCAGCGTCAGAGTTCAGAGCGACTCGGCGGCTAACGGCTAACGGCTAACGGCTGTCAGGCTCAGAGGTCCAGGTGAGCTCAGGTGAGCTCGTGCCGCGCGGTGACGTGGACACAGGACGCGAGGAAAAGGTAGGTTTGCTGCTGCTTCATCAGCAGGAAACACGCAGACACGCCGGGACAAAACAAGCTCGGCTCACAACATTCACCGAGACCCGCACGGTCCGTCACACCCGCAGCCCGGCTCCCCGGCCCGGCTACCCGCCCGGCTCCCCGCCCGGCTCCCGGCTCCCGGCTCAGCTCCGCCCCCCCGGGGGTGTGCTCTCCTCTCCGGGCCACAGACTCTTTAAAAACAAACAAAAGGTGATTTGGTGTTTCTTTGGTCAGCAGTCAGGGATAAAAACCTTCTAGAACACCAGTGACGGTTTCCTGCCACCATGCAGAGACAGACAGACAGATAAATAGATGGATAGATAGACAGATAGAACCCTCAGAACTACAGAGGAATATGTGTCAGCAGCTGTTTGGGCAAGGTACTCTGCAGCATCATCAACTCCCGTATAGCTAAATTCCTCAGTGACCATAATGTCCTACATAAAAGTCAAATTGGATTCATACCTAACCATCGCACATCTGATCACTTATTTACCCTCAGCACTCTTATCAACACACATGTACACCAAAACAAAAATAAAATTTACTCATGTTTTGTAGATTTCAAAAAGGCCTTTGATTGTATTTGGCATGAAGGGCTCTTTTATCGACTGCTAGCGAGTGGCATAGGGGGTAAAACCTAGAATTTAATTAAGACAATGTATCTTAATAACAGATGTGCAATTAAAATTGGAAACAAAAGAACCAATTACTTCAAACAGTACCGTGGGGTTAAACAGGGCTGTAATATGAGCCCAACCCTCTTCAACATATATATAAACACACTTGCAGAACAGCTGGAGAAATCCACAGCCCCTGGTATTCCTCTACAAGACACTGAGGTCAAATGCCTCATGTTTGCTGATGATCTGGTGCTCCTGTCTCCCTCCAGAGAGGGCTTACAGCAGAGCCTAGACATCCTCCACAAGTTCAGCCAGACATGGGCACTAACTGTAAATTTGGAAAAGACCAAAACATTGACCTTCCAAAAATGATCAAATTCTATGAAAACTAAATTCACACTGGGAGAAACAGAAATTGAACATGTAAAACATTATACATATCTAGGCTTGATTTAGGGCTGGGCGATATGGACCAAAAGTCATATCCCGATATATTTTGGCTGAATATCGATATACGATATATATCCCGATATTTTTTCCGCAATGTGAGAGCAAATGTTCAGTTAAGTCAAAGCCAAATATGACATGACGGGGCTGGAGCTTTTTCGGGTTGTGGATGGCTTGTGGCTGGGGCTTCTGCAGTGTTCCTGGTAGTATCTGGGGGGCAGGAGCTGCTACAGGAACGTCCTCTGGCTCGGCCCTCTCACCTGCCGTGTCTCCACTGAGAGGCCGAGGAGGAGGAAGGTTCCTGTAAAGTTACCGGGCGGCTGCATGACCATGACCGCGGCATCAAAATGCCTGTTGTTAAAAAAGCCTGTTGTTAGCGTTAGCTAACGTCCGCTAAAGCTAACGTTAGCGTCCCTAAAATGCCGACTAAAAGTGTGTTGTTAGCGTTAGCTAACGTTAGCTAGCACGTTAGCGTTAGCTTGGTAGTGTTGGCCGTGTTGCTAGGGACGCCTAGTGCCCGGCTGTTTGCTTTCTGTTGACACCACATCGCGCTGTGAGTAAATCCAATCAGCACCAAGTAAACCCCAAGCCCCACCCGGGAGTTTTTCGGGGCCGCTCAGAGTCCCTACCCCGAGGCAGGGCCGTTTCTAGGCCCGTTTCCACTGAAGAAGTTCCTGGTAGTATTTGGCAGGCAGGAACTGGTACAGGAACGTCCTCTCGCTCGGCCCGCTCAACTGTCATGTCTCCACTGAGAGGGCCGAGTAGGAGGAAGGTTCCTGTAAAGTAAAAATCGCTGCGCGTCCATTTTGACCGTTAGCATTTGCTTGGTAGTGTTGGTGGTGTTGCTAGGGACGCCAACATTAGCTAACGTTAGCTAAAAAGCGTGTTGTTAGCGTTAGCTAACGTTAGCTAGCACATTAGTGCCGTTCAGAGTCCCTACCCCGAGGCAGGGACTTGTTTAGCCCCTGTTAAAGTTCAGGAACTCTCTCCTTCGGGTGTGGTTCCTGTGGTGGAGACACACAACAACGGCCCTGGCCCTGTAAAATTACCCCGAAGTTCCTGCGGTGGAAACGGACCTTCTGTAAAAGTTCAGGAACTCTCTCCTTCGGGGTAGTTCCTGCGGTGGAGACACGCGACAACGGCCCCAGCCCCATGAAATTACCCCGAGAGTGCCGGAGTGTTTGTTCCTGCCCCGCCCCTCCTCTGTGCTCGACAGAGGAGGGGCGGGGGCGCGCAGAGCAGTGCAGAGAGCTCCAGGTCAGCAGCACAGCAGAGCAAGGATCACAGCGCAAATTTGAACTATATCGATATATGCGATATAGTCTGATTCCATATCACATTTAAAAATATATCGATATGATTTTTATATCGATATATCGCCCAGCCCTAGCTTGATTATCAATTCCACTGGACATTTCGGCATGGCTGTAAATGAACTCAAAGAGATGGCAAGAAGGGCTTATTATGCCATCAAAAGAAAAATTCCAATTGATATTCCAATTAGGACCTGGCTCAAAATCCTAAATTCAGTGATACACCCAATAATATTATATGGCAGTGAAGTGTGGGGTCCATTAAGCAGCCAAGACTTCCCAAAATGGGAAAAACACCCACTGGAAGCCTTGCATGCAGATCTGTGCAAAGACATATTAAAAGTGCACAGACACACAGCCAATAATGCATGCAGAGCAGAACTCGGCCAATACCCTTTAATAATTAAAATTCAAAAACGAACAATTAAATTCTTTAAACACCTGCAATCCAGCGACCCCCACTCCTACCAGTACAAAGCCCTTCAGAGCCAAGAGTTGAGCAGAGATAAAAGTCCCCTCTACCAGCTGGTCCTGAAGCTCTGCCCACATATAACAGAGCAGGACAGGCACCAATCAATCTGGCCCAACCAAATCGCACTAAAACAGAAAGAAAATTATACTAAATATTGGAATGAAACTATCAAATCACAAAGTAAATTAGAATTTTATCTGACCCTAAACAGAGAATACACGATGGCAGAGTACCTGACCACCGTGACTAACAGGAAACTGAGGAAAACACTGACAATGTATAGACTGAGTGGACACAGCCTGGCCATAGAAACAGGCCGTCACAGGCAGAACTGGCAACCCAGAGAGGCTAGGCTATGTTCACTTTGTCAACAAGGAAAGGTTGAGACAGAATCTCACTTCCTGCTGCACTGTGACAAATATCAAGATGTCAGAGAAACCTTCTTTAAAAAAATAAATCATATATATCCTGAATTTATACATTTGCCTGATCCCCCAAAACTGCCTTATTTATGTGGGGAGAAACGTCAATGTGCAGTGTTAGCTGCAGAATATGTATATAAGGAAAACAAGCTCTGTAGGAAATGTTTCCTAGTGATTCCATCTGTCAGCCGGCCATGCTCCTGTTACTCACCATGAATGTTATCATTATTCAATAACTACTCTTCTGTATTTGATGTGATTGTGGATGTTTGCACAGTATTATTTATTTATTCCTAATCATTTTCAATGTTAACAATTTTGTGCACAGCTTTGGCAATATAGGTTTCTGATCTGTCATGCCAATAAAGCTCATTTGAATTTGAATTTGAATTAGACAGATAGATAGATAGACAGACAGACAGACAGATAGATAGATAGACAGATAGACAGACAGACAGACAGACAGATAGATAGATAGATAGATAGATAGACAGATAGATAGATAGATAGATAGATAGACAGATAGATAGATAGAGTTTTAGTTTAGTTTAGTTTTTATTTTTCTCAAAGAGTGTCATGCACCATTAATGGTGCCCAGCCCTATGGGCGTACAAGACACTGCAAACAAGAAAGAAAAACAAGATGGCAAAACAAAACAAGTTACATTAAATGTAAGGGCGCACTACCTCACAACATAAGGAGTAGACTTGCGTAACTGAAATGCATCTGACAGATACTTAGCGAGTGGGAACACTTCTTTGGTAAAGAAATGAGACAACATAGATTCATCGGAGAGTAGATCACAGCCAGAAACCTTACAAAAAAGATTGATTCTAAGGGCATGATACAATGGACAATAAAACAAAAAGTGCATTTCATTTTCAACTTCATTTAGGTCACATAAGCAACATTTTCTCTCCTCCTCTGGGATAGAGTGGAAGCGACCTGTTTCCAGGGCCAAGGGCAAAATGCCACACCGGAACTGGGCACATACAGACCGCTGGTTTCTGGTCAGATTAAGGATGACATAGGTTTCAGACTGGTAGCTGGTTTTAATCTGACAGTAGGTTCTTAGCTTTGGTTTTCTCCATATTTCTTCAGCCCATTTTTGTTTATAGTTATCAAACAATATGGATTTAATTTGCCTAATGCTACACCTCAATTTGTTTCTAAATATGTGTTGTAAGCCAGCTTCATAAAAAACACTTTCCAGCTCCTTGGTCCAGGATCTACCTGTAGAAAGATCCCATAAGAAAATCTGTTTCGTGAGTCTACACTCAGGCATGGCAATTAGTCTGTTCCATAGCCTCACCATGTCAGCCTTATGCCGCACTTCAGGTGGCTCCCACCCCATGTCTCCCCTCACAGCAAGCTTAGGAGCCAGTTTATGCACCCCTAGGAAACAGCGCATTGCTCTGTCCTGTGTCACATCCCTTTTGACATGTTTACTGTACCCCCAGACTCCAGAAGCATAATCAGAAACGGGGCAGACACAGGAATTAAAGAGCTGCGTGTAGGCTTTGAAGCCAAGGTCCCAACAGAATTTGATTTTGTTAAGGACGGCTCCTAGGGCCCTCCCCGCGGAATCTGCCAAGATTTTAGTCCCTTCTTCAAAGGTTAGGTGTTGATCTAATGTGAGTCCTAAATATTTATAACTATCAATGTAGACTAATGGGGTAGAGCCAGATTGGAAAATGAATTTGGACTGTGGCTCTCTTTTACTCCTAAAATGGATAATCTTTGTTTTATCATTGTTAATCTTCATTCTCCATTTGTTGCACCAACAATAAACAATATTCAAAAGAGTTTGGAGATCTTTCTCAGATTCCGCGAGGATGACCAAATCGTCTGCATAACAGAGGGTGCTGACCACTGTATCACCCAGTTTGATCCCAACATCAGCTTGCTTAATTTCTAAAATTAAATCATTTATGAACATAGCAAACAGTGTCGGGGACAAAGTGTCACCCTGTTTGACTCCGAAAGGGGTCGGAAACCACCCAGTCTTGTAGGCATTGACCTGGACACACGCCATTGGACTCTGGTACATTGCTTTTATCGCCTTATAGAAATTCCCGTCCACCCCAGAATTTAACAACTTAAAGTAAAGTAAATCATGGTTTAAACAGTCAAAAGCTTTTTGGAAGTCAATAAAACAACAGAAAGTTGGCTTCCTGACCTGAATTCTAGCATAAATTATGGTACATAAAGAATATATGTGGTCAACACAGGATCTGAATTTTCTAAATCCATTCTGTTCATCTGCTAAGAGCCCAGACATTTCTAAATAGTTTAACAACCGTTCATTAAGGATACTGGAATAAAGTTTATAAACACAACTGAGTTTACTTATCCCTCTATAATTCATTGGAACTCTCGGGTCGTTGTTAGGGGATTTAGGGATGGGTTTGATTATTGAGTTGAGCCCGACCCCGGGGACCAGGTTAGAATTAAAGCAGAAACATACAAGCTTATACAGGACTGGGTATAAATGAGGTGCTTTTATTATTTCATTGGTCAGTTCATCACCCCCTGCAGCCTTTCTCAGTTTGAGCTTACTAATTGCACAACTAACCTCTTCTTCTGTAATACTGGCATTTAGAAATTGGTTTTCACATCCAGACAAATCCATACAGACCTCCAAATCATTTTTCTTGCTTATAATCATTTCAAGAAAGTAATCATTCCACTCATTAGAACATAAATTTCCAGAGAATAAGGAACCAAAATCAGCTTCCCATCTGTTCAAGATTAACTCAGTATCAAATATGGAGATATCATCAGACGTCACTTCCATTGGGATGGCTTTAACTCTCTTAGGGCCCAAGTTATTTATTAGTTTCCAAAATATTTGAGGGTTATTGGTTTGGGAGTCCTCTATTTTTAAAGCTTCCCCCCTTTCGTATTCCCTCTTACAGGAGCGTAACTTTTTATCAAAGTTATATTGTGTGACCTTAAATTCATTTCTTAATAACTGTTTTTCATTAATATCCTTTCGGTCACATTTTAGAAACCTTTTCTCGGCACTTCTCATTAATTTCCATAGTGCTTTAAGCTCATAATTCCAGTAGGATCTAGACTTTTTGCGAAAGCCACCTTTCCCACAGGAATCGGGCTTGCCACGGACCTCAATATTCTTATAAATATGATTACAAAATTCCTTGTACCAATTATCTATATCTCTCTGGAATTGGATTTGAGACAGGCCATTGATTAGTTCGCTCACTTTATCTTGACATTTATTGGATGAAAGAAAGTTAGGTGGGATGTTTCTTAGGTTCTTAGATGGAGTTGACCTAGAGCCCTCACCTGGGTTCACAAAACCTTCTCCTGTCTGGAAGGTCAAGACCATCATTGAATGGTCAGGTGGTTTACTGCGGTCCCCTATTAGATTGAAACAACTGGAGCCTCCCCTCTCAATCAGCTCGTTAGAATTGTACACATAGAGCTCCCGACAGGTATTTAGGCTTTCATGCGGGGTGATAATATAATCTACGACTGCAGAACCTTTAACTGATATAGACGTAAAACTATCGTTACCAGGCAATCTTCCATTTAATATACAGCTTTTCGAGTCCTTCAAGAGTTCGATTAACATTTCACCTTGTTTATTCACCACCTTATCCAAACTTACTCTAGGAGGAATATCTGTATCAATATCTCTTAAATAGTCATCCAGTTGCCCTATTCGGCTGTTCAGATCGGCACAAATATAAACAGCATCCACATCAGAAAGGTTATACAATTGAAGGAGCAGATGATTAAATAAGCCACATGAGTCGGCCCATACAGAGCCTTCTGGGGGGAGATAACATGAAAATATAACAAAACAGTACTCAGAGACTAAGTGCTTAAATTGTAAACCAATCACCCCATCAAAGGAATTATCAATTACACTCACTTTGTAAGAACCAAAAATATTATTCTTGACAAGAATACCCACTCCTCCAGAGCCTTTAGGTGCCTTCACATGAGTTTTTCTATTCACACCAAACCATGTATATCCTGCAATTTGAATTGAGTTTGAACCCGTTAAATGAGTTTCATTAAGGGTTGAAACTTAACAGCATCAAAAGCCTTAACTCACAGTTCATATCAGTCCAACCGTTTACATTCCAGTGAACAAGAGTGAACTGCTCGGGTAGACCTATAGGCCGGGCTGCGGATCCTCAGCGCGGAGACCTCTGGCTTCCCCGAGGCTGTTGTACACTGTGCCCTGCCCCGTCACCACCTGCAGGCCGCCTTCTCACTCTCCCGTTTCCCGACACATAGAACTGCTGCCCGACAGGAATCTCATTCAGCAGGGTGCGGAAGTTCAGTTCAATCAGCCTTTCTGCGTGGGTCTTAGCAGACCGAATAAAGACAGTTTTGAATTTCTCGCTATACTTCAGCTCCTGCTTCGCGCGTAGCACCGCTACCTTCTCTGGAACCGTGGCAAACTCAACCTTAATCACTCCAGGGCGTCCCTCCCTCAATCTCAGCCTCTCTGCGGCCACCACGGTTGGAGGGTTTCCCTCCCAGCCAAGGCCCTCGGAGAGCAGCTCGGCAACCATCTCGTTCACATTTTCATCCTCCTCATAAGCCAAGCCGGAGATGATGACGGACACTTCGGGGTCGAAAGGCGAGTTCGGCTTTTCTTGATCAAGTTTTAATTCCATCTGCTCGATTCGAGCCACTACGTGGCCAATCTCTCTGTCCAGGTTTCCCTGGATTTCCTTAGTCTTCACAGCAAGTTCAGATTTCAGTTCTGTTTTCAAACTAGCCACGCTGTCACTGACCAGCTTAGTCAGGCCGTCCACTTTGTTCTTTAGCTGCTTCTCAAAGGTGGTTTTCAGCCCGTCCATTTTAGTATTAAGGAGCTTCAGCTCCGCTAGGATACTGGCGTCTCCGTCATTGCGGTTTCTAGTAGTTGGCCCATCTGCAACATTGCCGGTGGCACCGGGAGTGTTGTTCGGCATTTTGGGCAGGCTTGGTGATCCACAGCTAGGCTACCCTTGGCAAACAATATGCTTACTTGTAATAGACTTGATGGTAAACTTGTTGATCGGAGTTTTCAAACAATCAGATCGGAGTTTTCAAACAATCGGAGTTTTCAAACAATCAGAGTGCGACAGCAGCGTGCGCCTTACTCGTCCGCCATCTTTCAGACAGATAGATAGACAGACAGACAGACAGACAGATAGATAGATAGATAGATAGATAGATAGATAGATAGATAGACAGATAGATAGATAGATAGATAGATAGATAGATAGACTTTATTGATCCCAAACTGGGAAATTCTTGTGTTACAGCAGCAATGGAAACATAAAATAAAATTAAATCAAATAAATGCAAAAATATATACAATAAAGACTATATACAGAAAAAAATCTATATAAACATCTAACAATATGAAAGATACAGATGGTAATATGAAATGGTAAATGTGAAATATACAGATGTTAGATGGTTGGAGTGTATATGAACTGAGATATTTCTAATCTAAATAATGTGTTAGGGTTAGTGTTGTGTGACTTCACCACAGATCGTTTACCAGCACAGACGCTTTCTGTGTCGCTGAGGGCAAACTGGTTTACAGCATCATCACAGGGGTTTCCATGGCAACGTCACAGAGTCACCAGCAGACCTCCAGCACCTGTGTTACACCACCTGCACCATGAGGGTGGGGCGACCTCCCACCCAGCCCACCTGACCTGACCCAGCCCACCTGACCCTGACCCTGACCCAGCCCACCTAACCCTGACCTGACCCACCTGACCCTGACCTGACCCTAACCCAGCCCACCTGACCCTGACCTGACCCAGCCCACCTGACCCTGACCTGACCCAGCCCACCTGACCTGACCCAGCCCACCTGACCCTGATCCAGCCCACCTGACCCTAACCTGACCCAGCCCACCTGACCTGACCCAGCCCACCTGACCCTAACCTGACCCAGCCCACCTGACCTGACCCAGCCCACCTGACCCTAACCTGACCCAGCCCACCTGACCCTGACCTGACCCTAACCCAGCCCACCTGACCCTAACCCAGCCCACCTGACCCTAACCTGACCCTAACCCAGCCCACCTGACCCTAACCTGACCCTAACCCAGCCCACCTGACCTGACCTGTCCCTGACCCAGCCCACCTGACCCTAACCTGACCCTAACCCAGCCCACCTGACCCTAACCTGACCCAGCCCACCTGACCCACCTGACCCTGACCCAGCCCACCTGACCCACCTGACCCTAACCCAGCCCACCTGACCCACCTGACCCTGACCCAGCCCACCTGACCCACCTGACCCTAACCCAGCCCACCTGACCCTAACCTGACCCTAATCCAGCCCACCTGACCTGACCCTAACCCAGCCCACCTGACCCTAACCCAGCCCACCTGACCTGACCTGTCCCTGACCCAGCCCACCTGACCTGACCCTAACCCAGCCCACCTGACCCACCTGACCCTGACCCAGCCCACCTGACCCTAACCCAGCCCACCTGACCCACCTGACCCTGACCCAGCCCACCTGACCCTGACCCAGCCCACCTGACCTGACCCAGCCCACCTGACCCTAACCTGACCCAGCCCACCTGACCTGACCCAGCCCACCTGACCTGACCCAGCCCACCTGACCCACCTGACCCACCTGACCCTGACTCTGAGGTGTTGTGATGCTGACAGGAGAACAGGTTTTTCAGAAAGGATCTTTGTGGAGTTGGAGATTGTTCACTGAGCTGAGGGGAAACTGGGCCAGATGCTGAAATTCTCAGGAGAAGAATTCAATGATAAGAAATAGAAAATAAATAGAAACAGAGAATTATTATTATTATTATTATTATTATTATTATACTTTATTGAACATGTTAAAAAAAAAAAAGACAGGGATAAACAAACAGAAGGATGAAACATAAACAATATGAGCAAAAGCTAAACTGACAGATCATCAACCAAAATAATCAAGTTGATGTTCCAAAGAGGCAGGAAGAAGCCAGAAGCCTTCATACAGGCTGTGAGTCAAACACAGCAAATCACTGCTCTCTGATCAGATTCATCATCCTGAGAGAAAAAGAAGAAGAAAGAGAAAAAGAAAGTTGAGAAAAATAAATAACTTGAAATTAATGATGACGTGACTGAAACAAACAAGAAAACCCAGATTTGGGACAGCAGAAACAAAACACAAAGTTCAAATATATGCATCAGAAATGGAAAAAAAAAAAAGTGCTCATTTTATATAACACAGAGAGTGTGTGTGTGTGTTTGTGTGTGTGTGTGTGTGTGTGTGTGTGTGTGTCCCACAGGGCGATGGGTTTGCTGCAGGACCTCCTCTCCCTGTTCGGGTCGTCCGACCTGTACGAGGTCCTGGGCGTGGGCGTGGCCGCCTCCGAGGCCCAGGTGAGGCGCGCCTACTACAGAAACTCCCTGAAGGTGCACCCGGACCGGGCCCCCGGGGACCCGCACGCCACCGCCAAGTTCCAGGTGGGGCCACACACACACACACACACAGACGCTGTGCATGCTGTGTGTGTGTGTGTCTGTAAGCAGAGTGTGTGTGTGTGTGTGTGTGTGTGTGCCAGGCGCTGGGGAGGGTGTACTCGGTGCTCAGCGACCCGCAGCAGAGAGCCGCGTACGACGAGCAGGGCGTCGTCGACGAGGAGGCGGAGCCACTGAGCCCAGAGAGGAACTGGGACGACTACTTGAGGATGATGTTCCCCAAGGTGCGCACACACACACACACACACACACACACACACACACACAGAGGGTACCTGAACAGGTAGTCCAGATGGAGGACGAGCAGGACAGTTTGACCTGGACAAGACACAGAGAGCAAAGGGGCAGAGGACTCTGGGACATCAGCATGCACTGAGGAAAAAAAAAAAAAAAAGGGGGGGGGGGGTAGAGGAGGACAGGAAAAAGAAGAAAGGAAGAGGGAAGAGGAAGCTAAGAAGAGAGGAAGGTGCTCAGAGCGTGATCTGAAGTCCTGACAGTCTGAAGGTTGTTACAGACCAGCATGCGGACAGAAGGGCCAAAGGGCCGGCGAAAAATTCACCTTTAACTCTTCACACCAGTCAGCGATGTGAACGTGTGTGTTGTGAAATCTGAATCCTGCAGAAAAAACATGGAGTCAGCTCCGTCCCCCGATCAGGACCTCGTCAGTACTGAACTGTTTCCCCGTCCAAAGAGCAGATTTTGGGTCCACCTGCTTTTCCAGAGCAGGGACAGAGAGGGGGAATCCCACCTGCTGAGACAGGAGCTCAAACTGCATCATGAGCGTCTCCCAGCTGATTGTGGGACGTCCTCCGTGGGACAGCTGGAGCCTCTCCTGACAGAGACAGAGAGCCAGCTGTGGGGATCCCTCTGAGGCCGAGCAGAGCCCGGCTGTCTGAGTGAGGCAGGCTGTCAGGCTGCCTCTCCTGCAGGCGCTGACCTCATGTTGTTGTTGTGGGGAATGGAGGCTGCTGATTGGCTGCTGCAGTTTGCTCGCCTAGAAAAATCGAGCTTGTTGCAAAAAATAAATCTGTCGCATTTCCACTTTTCGTATTTCGTGTTCTATGTGCAAGTACTGACTGCATGTTATGAGTTTGGAAAAATACGAAATATTCACATGAAAATAACACCGCTGGTGTGTGAGGAGCTTAAGCCTGAAGCAGCAGAACTAAGGCTTAGGGTCAGGTTTAGGGTTAGGATTAGGCTTAGGCTTAGGGTTAGCCCTGACTATAAGCTTTGTCAAAAAGGAAGGTTTGAAGTCTGCTCTTAAAGGTCGAGAGTGAATCTGCCGTGTGAACTGAGAGGAAGTTTGTTGCACAGACGTGGAGCCTGGAACTGGAAGGATCTGCCTCCCGATTTGGTTTTAGAGATTTTGGGAACCAGCAATAAACCTGCATTATGGGGCGCAGTGCTCTGGCAGGGTGAGGAGGAACTATGAGCTCTTTCAGATCAGATGGTGCCTGCCCATCAAGAGCTTTACTTATTGATTGATTGATTGATTTATTCTTTATTTCATTCATTTATAAAAGAAAAGAACAATTTAATATAAACACAAACGTTCCCAGATCTTGAATGAAAGGGAGCAGAAAGAAGAATAATCTTATTTAATCTGCCCCCTTTTTCCCAACAAATCCATTTACAAAAAACATAATTTAAAAAACAACAACAAAATAAACTAGAAATAAAATGAAATAAAATAAAATAGCTGCCGGCCGACCCCGACAGTCACATTCCTCTTTAGTTCCCAAGTTACAGTTC